>NW_011889567.1:41066-58397 GCF_000151845.1 Pteropus vampyrus | reverse complement strand
CGTGTTTTTAACTTTTTACTTTGAGATCGTCATTGATCCACCGGCAGTTGTGGGAAAAATACAGACTTCTCAAAGGTGGCACCTTGTAGCCAGTGTCACGTCCTGGACTTCGGCGGGCGTGTTGGCGCGTGCTGAGGTCACCACTTCTGTCCTGTGCACGTTCCTGCTCCCACCGCACTATGGGGATACAGGACTCCTGTCACCGCCGCTGCGACCTGATTCCCAGTGCACAGTGACCGCAGGAACACTAAACCCCGGCCCTGAGTCCCACTAGCCACATTCCCCACGCTCAGTCCCATGTGCAGCCTGCTGCTGCCTGGGCACACACGCAGCCCCAGGGGGAAGTTCTGGAGATGTCCTTCCGGGTCTGCACTGCTGGCACCAGCGGCCGCTCCTTAGGACTGGGGGCTGTGCCTCAGGCCACCCTGATCCTGGTTCAAGGTCAGTTACACTGAATGTTCCCGGAGGTGAGTGGCAGAGCCAGAGTTTTGGTTGAGTTTGGGAGCCATCCCGGAAGGGCCACACTGACTGGCTTTGCTGGCTGGTCAGCGGCTGGCACGGGGTCGCTCCTCAGGCACAAGATCTGCACTTACACACTCGGGGCTGTGGCTGCTGTGTTTCGGGGAGGAGAGACGACAGGCCCCTTTCGGAGGACGGGCTGCCTGGCTGTCCGTGTGGAGGGTCCATGTGGCTTTTCCCTATGCACGTGGCCTCCCATGACCATTGGTTTGCTCTCGCAGCGTCCACCTCTGCAGGGAGCCTCAGCTTCTCTTGTCATAATACAGGAGGCAAAGCTTTATGACAGCGACGTCTTTATGTCACCAAAACGTAGCATCATAACTCCCAGGTTTGTAGTTTGGGGAACTGGTGCCAGGGGCCGAGTCCAGACGGGTCTGCCACCTGCCGCCCTGTGAGCTCTCAGGCTGGCCGTCTCACTTTTCTGAGCCTCGGTTGCTTGACTGGGAGATGGGCACCTGTTCTTACCTCCCAGCCCACTGAGGGGTGCATGTGGTCGTGCGTGAAAGCCACACGCACCCACGGCTGAGGTCCGAGTGCTGCAGGTCAGGGTACCAGTTCTGAAAACCATCTCTGACCCTCTCAGAGGATCAGACATCAGCCGTTGGTTACAGCTGAACAGTTTCCAAAGTCCCGGGGACATTATCTGGACCTGGCAGCTCTCCCCCATCGTGTTGCCTCTTAAACCTCCTCCAAAAGTTTCTGCCTTAAAACCTGCGCGTGCCCAGTTCTGGCGGTGGGGACACCGTTTTCCCATTGACTTCGACTTCTGCCTCTGTTCCCCTGGAACCCGCAGGGGGAGAAAGGTGCTGTGAAGGTGTCTGGGGAGCACGTGTCATGAAGGCCAAGGGGCGTGAGTCTTGGCCACCAGCGCTGGGGCAGGGTCTACAGGGGCCAGAGTGGCGAGGCCATCTGTCCTGTGAGGAGACAGAGAGCAGCGCGGTGCCATCGGGAAGTGCAGCGCCTTTACCCGCATCGGTCCTCTGCCAGAGTCACCATGTGCCTGAAAATGCAGAGGGACGCGGCCACCCTGGCTCTGCGGCGTGCTCCAGCCAAACCTGGCCTCCTCTGGGCCCTGCTTCGGGCCGGCGTGTGTCTCAGCCCCGCCCCCTGCCCGCCTGCTGTCCCCACCATGCCCACCCTCTCCTGCGAAGGCCATCCACACCTGCAGGAGGTGGGCTCCCTCTGCCCTCTGAGCCTTTTTCCCTGTGTCCCTCATGTGAAGGCCCTTGTCACAGTGCTGGCACAGGTTACTCCAGCGCAGGGGCCGAGGACCGCTTCACGCCCACCGTGTTGGCGGGAGAAGCTCACTGCAGGGCCTGCCGTTCCGTGTGAATGACGTTGGGGGCTTTTTTGGGTTCTAAACAAATATGTTGTTGTTGTTGTAGATTTAGAATCCACGTGAGACACAAAGGACAGCACCTCTCCCGCCCCGGGACGAGCCCCTGTCATAGTGTCCTCCTGACAGCTTTCCAGGCTCCCTCTGTTCTGCAGGATAAGGATCGTATTTTATAGGCATGTCGTTTTGTAGCTGGCTTTACCCCTTCAACTTAGTGGATCGCAAACGTTTTCTGCCGTCATAAATACTTGGAGAAAATGTTTTGAAGATGACTACATAGTATTTCATCCTATGTGTAAACCATAATTTAACCAATATCCTACTTTGGTTATTTCCAATTTTTTCTATAACTAACAATGCTGTGAATGACGTCTTTACATTTAGATCTTTAGATAAATATATAAAGTATGTAAAGACTGCTGATTCTATTAAATCCCTTATTTCTTCAGGACAGATTCCCAGAAGTAAAGTTACTGGGTGAAAAGTGTATGTGTGTATATATATATATTTTATATAAAATATATAGAGTTCAGGCTATGAATGCAGATTGCTGAATTTTCGTGCAGAAAGTCTCTTCTGCGAGTCCGCAGGCCCCTTCCTGTCGCCACCCCCCCCCCCCCCCGCCCGCTTTCCCGCGTTAGGTGTTTCCTGTTCTTTCCCAGTCACGGCAGTGACGTGCTGCACCGTTGCCTGAATTTGTCTTCTTGGGTCTTGGCGAATTAAAAACTTACATCTGTCCCTTCCCTGCACCCTTCGCTCCGCTGATGCTCGTGTTTTCACCGCGTGTTTTCGAGCTGCCTGTCCAGTCAGTGCCGATGGTGCTGAGGTGACGGTGCTTTAAGTCCGCGTGTCCCCGGCCCCCACATCCCATCTCTGGTCGCTGGCCGCTTGCCCTTCCACCGGTGGGGGGCTGGGCCCTTGCCTTCCATGGGCCAGTTGAGAACCGTCTGACACCGTTTGACTCACCTGTGTGTCGGCTGCGCCCTTTTAAGGCTCTGGTTTTCTTGTATCTGTGCACGTCTGTGTTCAAACAGGTTTGGTGACTTCATTTGGGAAGTTGCACCTGCGGGAGACTCCTCGGGGATCCTCAGGGTGGGAACAACCTCTATGGCTTGCCGGCAGGAGGAAACTCTGTGTGCCTTCGGGGGCACCCGGCTAGCCAGGGGTTCAGGCCCTTTCTAGGGACCATGGCATTTCAGGTAGAGGGTTCCCCAATTTTAGGGAAGGGAAGGGCCCTCAGGGATTAGAAGATGCAGCCTTTCAAGGTGTCGTATTGCTAATGTTTACCACTCGTATCCAGAATGAGTAAAAAGAAGGGTTACCCTTCCCCACAAAGGCCCCTTTAGAGGGAGCGGGGGGCCGGGTGGCGGCAGCAGGAACACTCGGCGGTGGTGTGATGAGTGCCCGGGGTCCAGGTGGCAGATCTGTTCAGTGGGCTACTTGCGGACTCCCCACTCTCTTAGGGCAGATTTTACTCCGCTGTGGCCTGGGGAGCAGCGGAAGCTGCTGTGTCCCTTTGCAGTCCCCACACACGCCCTGTGTCCCCACTCTGAGGCTGCCCCTGGGTGTACAGAAGGTCCTGGCCGGACACTGCTCTCTGCATAGGCTGCATTTACTGTATTTCTTAAAATTTCTCCGACCGCTCGTCCCAGTATATGATTTACGTGCCAGACGCTGTTCTAAATACATTGCAGTCGCGCATAGTAGTCCACGAATCCCCGTCTCAACCCTGTGACGTGGGTTCTCTGATCACCCCTGTTCCACAAAGCAGCACCGAGGTCAAGGGGCTCCTGAGCTGCCCACGGCAGGGAGTGGCGGCCTGGGCCCGGAGTCCGAGGCCTCACCGCCACCGTGCCGCCCCTGCTCAGTCCGCCCTGGGGCCCAGGTCCACGCAGCGGTGTGGGCAGAACGCCAGACGCCTCGAGTGTCTGGGTCCGGAGCTGGTAGGGTCAGGTCTCTGTGCTTTGGGGACATCTCCGTAGCTGCTTCTCACTCCACGGCCTCGAGGGAGGGTCCCCCGCTCAGCAGTTATCCCTGAAGTCTAAACAGCATTTGTTTGCTGGCCGAGCAGCCACTGCGTGCCAGGCGGGGCTGCACTGGGCACAGGGCAGCAAGACAGACGCCTCCTGCCTGAGCCTGCGTGGTCCAGAGGGTCAGTGCCATGAGGGGCCGGCCGGGCAGGCTGTGCATGGCTGCTGCGCCCTGACCTCCAGCATGCCACCAAGTCCCAGCTCAGGTCTGCCAGGGACCACCCCGCCGCCCAGCAGGACCCCGCGGTGCTTAAGATGAGCCGGTGTGTCCCCTGGGCTCCGGTCCCCACTCCTCCCCGGCCCCAGAGCCCTTGGGTCCACCCTCAACCTCGAGCAGTGGGCTCCAGGGAAGTCGGCATCTCGCGGTGCCCGGCACACAGTTGGCACCTGACAGATGGGTGAGGAAGCGCCTTTCCTGACAGCCGCCGGCCGAGAGGCACCAGGGATGAGGAAGGCGACCGAAGCGCGAACCTCGCATTGGCTCGTCCCTGGGGCGTCTCTGAGAGGGTCGGCAGCCTTGTCCTCTCTCTGCTAGCGCCAGGGAGGGAGGGAGGAGGAGGGAGAAGCTGAGCTAAGCACAGAAGAGGAGCTTAGGACATTAAGAGGGGTTCGGTGTGAAAGCTGCTGTCGGTGGCTCCTGACCGCCTGCGCGCAGGGACACAGGCCAGCCTCCCGCGCCCCACCGGTCTCCACAGCTCGAGGCTGCTGGGCGTCGGCGGCCCAGCCGGAGCCCGTCCTCGGGGCCTGCCCTGCGCTCTCCGCAGCGGGTGCCCACACAGTCCATGTAACCCCAGCGGCCCGACGTGCGTCTCCCTCCAGGGCCACTTGGGCAGCCTGTGTCACCGGCAGGACACGCGGGCAGGACCAGCTGAGACACCAGTGACCTTTAATGCCTCAGTTCCCTGTCCCCTCCATTCGGTCCTCCCAGGCTCCTAGGGTCCAGGGACGCGTCTCCAGCACCCACCGTCCTCCCGCAGTGCTCCCCAAGGCCATGTTCTCTGCTGCGTCCTGTTCACAGAGGAGACCGAGCGCCTCCCATCCCCAGCCAAGCATCTGCTGTGTATTTTGGGGTACGTGTGTAGCATTTTACTTGGGGGAAGAAAAAAAGCCTCTGCTGCTTACAGAGTTTGTAAACCACCCAGGTCCTTCCCCACGGCCTGTGTCTCCCGCAGCTCATACCTGTACACACCTGAGGAGGCCTGGCCCTGTTAAACTCCTACTTTGTCCCTCTCCCTGGTCATGGGCTGACCTCCCAACAGCCCGACCCTCTCTTGCTCTTGCCCACAGAAGCTTAGCAGGAAGCTGTCCGGACCCCCTTACCGCACTGGGGTCTCTCCTGTGGGAGGTGCAGTGTGTGACAGAAAGTATGCTGGCCTCAGGCATGCAGCTGGACCCAGCCGTGCGTTCACGCACCTGGGTGACCACTGTGCCGATCAAGGTATAGAACATTCCAGCATCCGGGAAGGTCCCCTCATGCCCTGCCTCGCCAGCACCCACCCTCTGTAACCACTGTCCGGGTCTCTGTCCCCAGAGACGAGTGTGCTGGTTCTCGGACACGGCGTGATGCCACAGGGCCTGTCCCTGGTAGGCGGGTCAGTAGATGTTATTTTTTAGGGAGACCGTGTATTCCACTGTGCGTCCATCTGTGTTATACCTGGACTTTGGTGCCCAAAGCCGCGTGCACACCCTCGGGTGGCTGCCTTCACGGCAGAGCTGGCCACAGGGTCCTGCCCAGCCTAACCCACAGCTCGGTGGTGTCGGCTCAGGCGTGCGGACTCAGACCCTGGCCTTGGCTGGATGTGGGCGGGGCGGCCGCTGCAGGAGGTCTGAGTGTTCGGGAGTCCCTGAAGGCCTTGGACCGCAGCTCATTAAGTATTTGCTGGTTCAGAATAAATGAGGAGGCTTTTTGCCTTACGGAGTTTAAGGGTCCAGCACCGATGCGAAGGGCTCTCACAGTCCTCCGTTTACTTCTGTGGTCTGAACGCTGCTTCCACGCCTCTCGGCTTCCCCTCCGTCCACATCGGCTTCCGTGGGCCCTTCTGGTGGGCTGGGCATCGAAGAAGAAGCTGAGGCTCCAGACGAACGAGATGGGCCTGAACGCTCCACGACAGGTCATGACATCTCATGCTGCTGACCCTGCGGTGAAGGGACAACCCAGCTTTTAGGAAGTGCCTGCGTCTCCCATGTGCAGGGAGACCCCAGCAGCCTCAAGCGTGGCCGGCCATGCAGACCTGTGGCACCGGAGAGGTTGGCCTGTGTCCCACACGGCTCATACCTGCACACACCAGAGGAGGTCGCAGAGTCACTGCGTGACTGCCTCTGGGAGACTCCGCTCCCCTCAGGGTCCTGCCTGGTGAGAGGCGCACTTGTTTTTCATTGTTTGTGTCAGGAGCTCGCCGGGAGCTGGACCGCACATGGTGAGACCACACGCAAACCTTCGCGCCTTTGCTTCTGAGACAGGACGGGGTGCACTGATGTGTGGCCCGAGGCTCCCCTGCAAGTGGCCCCCTTTGGGGGCACGTGCTGTGTGGCAGGGCCCTCTGGTCCCTGGGCAAGGGCTGTGGAGAGAGCGGTGCGGCCAGCAAGCCGCCAACACGAGGCGCTAGGCTGTCTGCGGGGCGTCAGCGCCCTGTTTCCACGGCTGCCGCCCCCGGGTCCTGGCCTCACTTCTCTCGCGTGTCTGCAGTAATCGCGGGCGCTGCTTGGGGACAAAGCCACGCTCTCTGCCTGGAGGGTGGCCCGTCACACGGAGGAGGAGGTGGCACCCAGCCCCTGGCCCGTGGTCACTGCGGGCCCACAGCAGCTGAGAAGGGCGCAGACCCCAACTTCCTAAGAACGTGCTCCTTTGCCTGGAAGGTGGCACAGAAGCTCTGGGTGTCCAGCAAACATTGGACAGACACTCCAGACGCCACAGATGCCCTTGTGGGGCCCGGTGCGTCAGGAAGCCCACTCCCAGCGTCCCCGGTCCTACCCACCGCCCTCCCGAGCCGGGAGCAGCTCCCCCAGGATGAAGCCACACTGCTTGTCAGCGGTGCTTCCTCCAAGCCCAGGCAGTTTTGGTGTCCGGTCACAGCCTGGCCGAATGTCAGCACCTGGCCCTTAAGAGTGGATGGGCCATGGGGTTGCCCTGCAGTTCCTCCTCAGGTGTGATTCTTGGGAGCACACCATCCCTGAGCTCCCTCTCTGCCTTGGGAGCCCAGTCCAGCCTGGCAGGAGCAGAGTCCAGCTGGGTGTGAGTCTCGTGGGTCTCAGCGGAGTGTCATGGCTGCAACTTCATTTCTTGGAGCATCAGCTGTGTGCCAGGCTTCCTGCCAGCCTTCCCTCCGGGCGGGACACAGTACGGACGTTTCTTAATGCTCATGACCCCTCATGCATGGGCTGTGGCAAGGGGCCCTGGAGGCTGACCGAGCTGTCAACTCGCCCGCCCGAGGTTCCAGCTGCAAGTGGCAGAACCAGATCTCAAACCCTCATTCGCTGCACCTGCTGCCATCTGGTCCCCATCGTCCTCAGACTCTACCTCCTGGGAACTAATCAATGCCAACCTGCTCCGGACGAGCTCTGAAGTCACGTCATGTGTCCCTCCAGCTCCCTCCCAGCACCGGCTCAGGGCCGGGCTGCTTCCTGTGAGCCCGGCTGTGTACAGTCTGTTTGGTGGGAGGTGGGGTGGCTGAGGGGGAGCCCGTCCCAATCCTGTCACACTGCATAGGCTCTTTGCAGCTGTGTGACTACCACCGGTGACCGCACAGGGCCCGGGCACACCTGGAGAAGTCGTTTAGCGAGGCCCCTCAAACTTCACGGCTAGGGCTGCGGAGCCAGCTGTGCTCTCAGTGGCCACCCAGCTGTGGGGTCAGGGCATGCCCATGAGCACCACTTTTCTCGTGTGGACTTCTAAAAAGCTTGTTTCATTTTAAAAAAGAGCCCCGAGAAATTACTGCCTGCCAGCGACAGAAGGGGTGGGACCTAAGAAAGCAGTGACCCTCCTCAGAAATCAGGAGGTGTCTCAGCTGAAGAGGGGGATCTGTCGCAACGTGCAGAAGGTGTCCCTGTTGTGTCTGCAAGGGCAGCTCCCTCAGAGGGGCTCAGCAGGCGGCCCCTGCATGCCTGGGGCACATGCTTTGCCAGGAGCAGGGGCGGCCTGGGCGCAGTCAGAACCACTCAGCCCGCGCACACACATGGCTTCTCACAGCAGCCCTCTGAGGAACATGGTTTGTCCCTTTTTCACAAAGGCAGAAATTCACTCAGAGAAGTGTAAATAGCCACACTCTAGCCGGTAAGGCCGAGTCCGAATCTGAGCCCGGGGCACCCATCCAGGGCTCTGCCCGTCGGGACTGCCCGTGGTCTGGATTGCTGACACATAGCCGACCGGACAGCGTCATGCCTCAGCCGGTCCCCGCCCCTGGAAACTGCCCCTTTGCCACACGTTGTGTGCTCACGCCGCACGTGACTGTGCTCTCCTGCGCAGGCCGGGGTTCCAGGCACCCTCCCTGGGTGGGCGTCTGTCTCAGGGCTGTCCCATGAAGACAACGAGCAGCCTCCAGGCCGGAGCTCCACGTCACGCACTGGGGTCTCCCTGTGCCTTCGCCCCCAGCTCTGGGTCCCACTGCTCCCTCACCTCCGGCCCCTCTTTGCCCACGCTGTCAGCTGCCCCTTCCAACCCGGGGCGTCCCTGGCCCTGCCCTCCTGCTTAGAATTCACACCCCACCATTGGAGCCCTTCGGAGCTTGTCTAAATTCCTGCCCCTATTAGCCTCAGTTCCTTGGTTTATGAGCCTGTGACTGTGGGCAGCTTCCTGAGTCCTGGGCCTCAGGTTCCTGGTCTGTGCAGTGGGAACGGTGACACCATGAATGTAGACAGCATGCACAACAGGCTTGTCTCCGGCCACGCATTCTCTCCAGCACAGGAAATCCCTGCCGTGCAGAGGCCACAAGCCACGTTCCTGAATCTTTATCCTCTACTCTCAGCCCTGCCCTACGCGGACAGCTAGCAGTGCTCTGTGCGTGAGTGCCGATCACACGCGTGAGCTGCAGTGTACACGTGTGTTCACGGATGGGACCGCAAACACAGTGGGTTCTCGGTCCCGGCAGTCACCGAGCAGCCCCGTGCAGGACCTGGGGCTTGCCTGGGCAGTTCTGCAGGTGCCTGCGGCTGTGCTGTCATCGCTGTGGATCGCAGTGGGCGGACGGGGCACAGGAAGGGGCCAGGCTCTGCCGTCAGCTCCACCCTGCCTGACTCACAGGTCTGTGGCCTGATTTTAAACCGTCCTGATGTGTCAGCCCAGGAAATCGCCCCGTGGCGGGTCCCACAGGCCGACAGACACAGGTGCGGGTTAGGTGGCAGCCAGTGCTTCACATCGCTGGGTCAAGGAAGGTCTTTCCGCAGCTTTCTGTTGACGTGCACGTGCACACATGCTCCTCAGCCCAATCCAGATGGCCCCCGACACTGTTTACCCACAAATTCATGCTCCTTAGATCTTTCCTGATTGACAGAAGCCTTGACCCCGCTCTAGGTGGGCAGGCTCCGACGGCCCCAGGCGACTCCTGCTGCCTTGCAGTGATTGGTTCAGAGAGAGGCATGTGACCCCTCCCCCCAACAATGAGACAGAGGATCCTCTTCCTCGGGGTGTTGTGTTGATTGTGACGCAGGGCCCACCTCGACCAAGAGGGGACATCAGAGATAGTCCACAGGACATGGCTGCAGCACCCTAAGGCCCACCTCCAGCTTCTGCGGGTCTGGCCACCTTGCTGCATTCCCGGTTCCTGGGCGGTCTCCCTCGGCGCCGCTGTGGTCATGTGCTCCCGCTCTCTGCTCTTTAAATCCGGGCCTGTGACATACCGTCTCTTCATTTGTATTTCTTAGTTTGTAACGGCACGTTTGCACGTCTGATTATTGTTCCCCATGGGGCTTTCAGACAAACCATCAGCCCCATGAAGACACTCAAACGAGCACAGGGCTCGGCCCATTACTGGCTTCAGCAAACTTTTGCTGAATGATTGAACACTGAACGGCGGCCCATAGCACTAACGAGCACTGTGCTTAACAGGTGCTTCCGACCCCGCTTGTCGGACTGGGGTGCTCTCGGGGGTGCGCCCGGGGAGCTCCGCTGCTTAGGGCGGCCGGCCTCGGGCGGGGGCTGCGGTTCGGAGCAGAGCCTGGAGCCCAGACCCGTGGCCTCCAGCGCTGGGCCGGCCCCGCGGCCTGTGCCCGTCGCGCCCGAGTGATTTTCGAACTAAGTTGACCGCACTGCAGACTCCGCTCCGTGCTGTTTCCGTTCCCTTCGAAACCTTAAAGGCGCCCTGACTCGCTAACTCAATTGACTTCATTATATTTCACCCTGGAAATGGGCTTCGCCTGTTTCACGAGCTTTCCGTTTCCATTTCTCACTGTTGTAAATATTTTGAGGAACATTTTACATCGTAATCAGTCAGTGCTTCCGCTGACCTTAGCAATTGCTTTCACTTGATTGGCCGCGGACTCGGCGGGGCGGGGGGGGCGGGGCAGAGCCTTCACGGGGGCGGGGCCTTTCGTGGGGCGGAGCCTACGTGTGGGCGGGGCCTGGGCTGTCTTGCAGCGAGGGGCTGAGAACGATGCAGTGATACCCATGGTCACATGTGTGCATCGTTTTCAGTCTGCGCTGTAGAACATTTTTTTATCTGAAAAAAACACAACTTTTGACAACAGGAAAACGACCACAGGACTCATGGGTGCTGCACCCCAGGCCGCTGCCAGGGAGCCGTCGGCAAGTATTGGAACAGGAAGATTTTGTGTCCAGGACCCTCCTTCGTCCCTGAGATCAGGGCAGTTGCAGGATAGCTTGAAGGAGTCAGTCCAGCCCTGAGGCTTTTTAAGTAAAACCCTGAGACCGCTGATCTGTGTCGGGAATGGAAGCGGTTGCTGCAGCCCCTCACCTGTGTGTGCGTGAGGCTTCACAGGCACAGTTTCAGGAAACCTCAGCCTCCGCCTGCAGGTGGGGTAACGGAGGCTTGCCCCGCCCCCCAAACCTCAGAGCGGTAGGGTGGCCGCCCGCCAGCCCAGGACGTGTGGAAGGGACCAGGTGGCCCTTGTGCGGGGCTGGTCTGTGCTCCTGCATTGTTTTCAATGGATGGCGGAGTAGACGCGGCCCCGCCCTCGCCCCCATCTCCTCGCTATCCCCTCCTTTTTCCCCATGGCACTTACCACCTTCTCACGTGCGGTATGGTTTAGGAATTCATTATCGTCCCTGCTCACTGTCTCTCTTTCCCACTAGGATGTGTGTTTCGCTAGGGCAGGCGTTTTTTCTGTCTTGTCCCATCGGCCCCCCAGTGTGTCAAATACGACCTGGTGCCTAGAGCTCTTCCCGTAACTGTGAGGGCGGTGGGAGCAGGGCCACACCTTACACTTCGTATTCGTTTAGTAAACGTATTGCGAGTGCCGACTGTATGCCAAGGTCTGTGGGGGTGAAGACCAGATTTTTCTTTCACGACTGTAAAGTCCAGTACAAGTAAGTGTTCACAGAATAAGTTCCTACTTGGCAGTGTGGAGAAGTTGAGTTCGAGTAGAGACACATGCCCCTTAAAATGGCACTTTCGGAAGAGTATCCTGGTGGTCGGCCGGTTCTCTGTCGCTCTGGTGAAGGGGAGCTGCCGAGAATGATGACCGAACCTTCTCCTTGGGAAGGTTGTTTGGAAACAAAGCTTTTTTTCAAGAAAACTCATTCCTTCAGTAGTCGCTGGGTGCAGCTGAGGCCCCAAGAGCCCCTGTATCTTCCACACTGGCACTTAATGTTCAGCTATGATGCCTGTGAAATCCAGTCACCGCTCCCTGCAGAGTGTGTGTTTTATACACTCAGAGACCCCCCAGGTCACCTGTTTACTCATCCGTTTGCGAATGTTCATTGAAACGTTGCCTTCTTGGTTGTGCCTGTGAAAATGTCTTCACTTTTGTGCTGACGGGTGGCATTTGCTTCAGATTGCTGGGGCTGTGGCAAATGTAACGCACACCGGGCCAGCCTGGTGCAGGCGGGTCCCGGCTGCATGCTCACGTCTCCCGACTTCCTGTTTCGTGGCCGTCAGTCAATGTCATCTTCATTAAAATTCTAGAATTTCATTTTGAACTGGTGTACAGAAGTTTAATTCATGAGACGCGAGTGCCTGCTGCACACCAGCTCCTGCTCGGCCACAGTGGTCAGGCTTTGCTCTCAGGACTCATCCACTTGTGAGCTGTGGCACTTCCCGCCATCCATCACGTGGTGATTAAACACGTGGCTGCCTGGGGTTTGGGAGGTGTCTCAGAATGACCCACTTACTAAGCAGACTTTAACTGGTAGAGCCTCCTTCTTAATGCCCGGCTCCCATGGCCTTGCTTGGTGAGTTTGATGACACCCCGTCATGCCCCTATGGGCGCCTTACAAACCAGGATCTGGGTGACCTGATCTCAAGTTCAAAGCATCTGAGAGTCCAAGATACCTCCCCCATTGGACCACAGGCATCCAGCAAAATAATGTTTTCAAAATACAGCAGACAAGTGAAAAACACCGAGTAGACCAGTGTTAGGACAGACAGCATGTTAGTTTAGAGAAGAGGGAATATGGTTACATGCACAATTCTCACCTGTCTGACATGCAGCATTGCTTCCTGTGGGGCGGGGGCTAGTCCCGGGAGATTCTTCACTGAAAGCCTTTTGAATTTCGAGCTGTGAGGTTCCATCCCTACACGAACCACAGAGAGCTGGCCCATGGAGTGCCGAAACAGCCCCAGAACCAGTGAGTTCTGGGCTCCAGATGGCACTGCGAGTGTCACGCCAGACAGTAGACCATGATCTTCTTCCTTTTTAAATTTATCATGAATCTTTCTGGCTTCTGCAGTTTCTACAGTCCGTGTTCACAGACACATGCGGTTTTTGTGCAGAAGAAAGAATGCTTTTTGTAAAACAGCAGGGAATTAAGGAAATGACAAAGTGGGGTAGAGCTGGGGACGGACTGTTGCCTCTCCGGTTCGATCACCCTTGTGGAAACCGACCTGAAAGGGGGTTGAGCTCGGAATGGAGAGCAGTTGTATCTGACACTCTGGCAAAGCTGGCTGAGCTACTTCATCTCTGGATTCTAGCTGCATACCTTTTATGGAGGGAGCAGTATGTCCTTCCCGAGCGGTTTGAGATGAAAATCGTGTGTGCATCTCCTGCCCCGAAGTGGCTCTTAGAAATCCAACATGAGCCTCTGACTCTAACCTTTTCCCTCAGTGATGGGAACAGTGATCGGTTGGCCCTCCGTGCCCCCCCCCGGGTTGTTGGGGACGTCACATGGGGTTCAGGCCCCGTGCTGCCCAGGTAGAAAGACAGCAGTGCGGAAGGGCCCAAGTTAGAAGACAGTGCTCTGTGTCATCATCCTCCTGCCTGTGACGTTAGCGCACAGGTTGGCGGCGGCTACTTCACTTGGACTCAGAAATGGTGCCGCAGTTTCTTTGGGGATGGCACTGAGCTGTATCTTAATCACCAAGACGGTGCCATTTTAGTTGTTAAGTAAACAGTAACTGGGTGAGTTTGAACTGAAACCTGGAACCATGTTTTCCACTGTAAGAGAGAACCTTTTGGTTGGCTTGGGTGGCAGCAGCTTCTCACTGCAGATGGAGCCCGGGTCTTCTTCCTAGCCAGGAATCAGGCAGCTCTGTGACCCTGGGCCTGTGTCTCTCTTGGAGCCCTTTGAGGGGGCGGGGGCTTGGAAGGGCACTTCTGGCTGGGAAGCTTGTGATGTGGTGGTGACCAGTCTCTGGTGCACACTAAACGAGCCTTGTAAGCTCTGGGCTCAATTTTGTTTCTACACTAAATGGGTTTGTTTGAATGTACAGGTCAGTACAGAGAGACCTCCTTAGGTATCAAGAAAAAGAAAATTTTACATTCTTACCGTTTTTAACCTGAGAAATAAGAAATCACGGTAACAGTGATAAGTTACCTCTGGAGACACATGACATTGAATGATGAAAACAGTGTTGTATTGCCAGAGCCTTAAGGCTCCAGAAGGTCCATAAAGTCTTAGCTCCTGAACTGGAGGAGAGGGACCGAGGGCCTTCTGCGTCCGAGGCCAGGGTGGAGACAGGCCTGAGAGAGGTGGCAGGCTCCGCTCTGTTCAGAGCCTGCGCTCTGTCCTCCCTAGCAGTTCAACACCATCAGACCAATTCTGACTGGAAAAGCTCGCCCTACCGGCTTGGGCCAGTCCCACACCCTGCTTCTCCTCTGCAGGGCCCAGTATAAGTGAGGGGCTCCCCCGAGTTCTTAAGTCTTCATCTTCTGAACTGGTGTGCGCTGGCAGCAGGTGGTTGGACCCTTGGTCCTGGGGTTTCCAGCCCGGGGTTGCCTGGAGCTGAAGATGACCCTCCAACTGCACCTGCCCAGTGCCACCCTCTGGGTTTCTGTGTTTCTGACCATGGCTTTCAGTCAGCCTTCGGTTTTGCTATTTAAAAAATATTATTCTTTAAGGTGAAAAACATTTTTAAATAGCTCTATAAACTGTAATTAACAAAATAGGAACCACACCTTTAAAGTGTAAACTCGGCATTTTTCAGTGCTCAGTTATGCAGTCATTACCACTAATTTTAGAACATTTTCTTCGCCCCAAAAGGGAACCCCCATACCCATTAGCAGTCATTCTCAGTTCCTTTTACCTCCATTCCCTGGCAACCGCGGCCTGTTTTCTCCGTGAATTTGCCTCTTCCGGCCGTCGCACGTAAACGGGCCCCTCCAGGGCCTGCTCCTCCGTGTCTGGCGTGGGTGCTTCATGCTCCGCTGTGGCCGCCGGACGTGCCGCGGAGGGCGCAGCGCGCTTCGTCCGACCTCGCAGCTGGGCGTCTGCTGCGTCCACTCTGGCTGTCGTGGGCAGTGCTGCCGTGAACATTCGTGCGCAAGTGTTTGTGTGGACGTCTGTGTTCGTTACTCATGGGTAAACACCCAGGAGTGAAATTTCTGGGCCATGTGGTAATTCTGGGGTAAACACGGGAAATACAGTCACTACTATGATAACTGAGTGGTGCCAGCTGCGGGGGTCACTTCGTAAGTTACGTGAACGTCTAACTACCACACTGCACACCTGACACTGATACAATATTGAATGTCGGCTGTAACTAAAAAATGAAAATATTTTTTTAAAAAACAGTTGAGATGGTAAGTTTTATGTTATGTGTATTTTGGCACAATAAAAAATGGGGAAAAAATGCTTTTCTATATCACACTTCATATCACAGCTCTTTTTCAGACCTTGGAGCTCATGCAGCATCTGAGCCATGTTCACCGTGTAACTTGGCTGACAAAGCCTCATTACCAAACAGATCAGGCTCGCTTTCTGTCAGGAAAAAGTCTGGACTCATTTTCATTTCAAATCACTGTATTGTACATCTGGAACTAATATAACCAATATCAGATTATATACCAACTATACTTAAATAAAAATAAATTAAAAATTAACATATTAAGACATATTTTGAGAAAATCATTAAAAGAACTGAGAAACAAATTGAGATGCACTTAGATCAAGTGCCAAACGCAGTTATGACTAAAACATTGCAGATCTGACTTCTTTAGCATGTGCTGTTTCTCACGGCTTAAATGCAGGACGTGGCCCAAGCCTGGTGGGCAGGAGAGGGATGAGAAATGAGTATATTGTGTCCACTTTGGGGGAGTATGCAACTGAATTATATATGAAAGTCAGAAATACTCTTACTAGTTTCATTAGACATGATTAAACTCTTTTTATACATTCAGTGGAAAAAGGCCTATACCGATTAAAAACCGCTCGCTGTGGAAGTGAGTGTATAGTAGCTGCACGGGATGGGAAAGATGACGGTTGTTACTGAAATAAGCATACGTGATGTGACTGGATAACCGAAGACGAAACAAATAGCATTAGACTTATGTCCTAGGCTCAATCTCTTGTGTCTTGAAGTTTTCGGCCCCTGTGTGGGCCGGCCAATCGTGTGTGCTTGGAATAAAATAGAGAAGAAAAATACTGCTTACCTCTAAGTAGTGGGGGCTCTGCTCTGCTGCACAGGGCCCCCCTCAAGGGAAGATGGTGCCGACAGCAGCAGGGTGGAGAGGCCTTCCCCCCACCCCGGGCCCTGGGACGCCACTGAGCCCGAGCTTTAGACTTGGTCAGCCCTCAAAGGTGGCTCTTCCCAAACCCACGTTGGAAGGTGCACAGCTGTGTGCGCAAGGCCCGCAGTCCAGGGTTGGCGAGGGGTCCGTTTCCTTTACTGTTTGAAAGGGAAACAGGACAGGGCGCCGGTTCTCAGAGATCTAAGGAAGTTGAGGTCTGGGGACTAACTCCCCTAAATCCAGTGGTTTTGTGCGTGCTGTCCCCAGGTCCCCGGCCAGCAGCACCAGCTTCTTCAGAACACGGGGCTTGAGGTGACGGTGGCCTCTGCCCAGCCTGAGAACCCAGCAACTGTGTGGTTTGAGCTGCTTTGCCCTTGACGAGTGGACACACCGTCTAGATGACAGTGACCCGTGCAAACGTTGGGCATTTCATGTTCGTGTGTTTTGGAACCGGTACAGTTACTTTTTGGTTGTCTCGAGGGGCTCGGTTCCGTTCTGCCTGGTGAACAAGGTCCCTGCCACCAAGTGCGGGACGACAGCATGACCTGCACGGACAAACGAGCGGCGTCCTCGGGTCCCTGGACAGTGCAGGGAGGGGACCCAGGGTCCTCTCCTGGCCGGTGGCCTAGAGCTCTTCGGCCATCTGTTTCCCAAGGCCGGAAGAGTGGGTGCCACCCCCTGGGGGGGAGGGGGACATGCTGTCCTTTTGGCCAGTCCAGAGCCCGAGCCCTTTTCCTCCCGAGATTTTGAGGCACCCGTTTTTTACTGAGTTCCTTCCTTCTTTCATTTTTTGCTTCCACTTTGATCCTTTTGAAGTGCAGCTATTTGATCTTTTTAACATGCAAACCATATCCCGTCTCTTCCGTGGTTAAAATGGTCCCAGGACCTCCCTCGCCCTCAAGGAAAAGCCCAGGGGCCTCCAGCCTCTGAGGGTCTGGCCTGCGCCCTGGGCCCTCAGGCAGGTGAGGGCCCTGGCCAAGGCCGACTCCCACTCCACTCTGTCCTCCTGCTCGTAATTAATTTTGATGCTGCTTTTCCCCAGAACCCGAGCTCTGGCACCTGTCCCCTCCTCAGGACGTGCGGAGTGAGCTGTTCTCTCGTGCTGGCCCCCGTGTGCTGACACACGCACCATGACAGCAGGACACTGGCCCGCGGTGTCCCAGGCCTGTGGGGGCTGGGGGACTCTACTCAGGGGACCAGCCTCGCAGTTTCCGGTGCGTCCCCTGCCGCTCACTCTGCCCCGTGCCTTGTGTTGCAGTTCGGGGCTGAGTTCCGGAGGTTCTCCTTGGACCGGCAGAGGCCTGGGAAGTTCGAGGACTTCTACAAGCTGGTCGTGCACACTCACCACATCGCCAACACCGAGGTGACGATCGGCTACGCAGACGTGCACGG
>NW_011889567.1:34969-39746 GCF_000151845.1 Pteropus vampyrus | reverse complement strand
CAACCAGCCTCTGCGCCGCCGCGTGCGGAGGTGGCGTCAGGCTCTGCGGAAGGCGCCCTTGGCTCTAGCGGCCGGTGCTGGTGACACTTGGCGCCTGCGCTGTTGACTCGCGCTGAGGTGACACAGGCGGCCGAGGGGCCGCATCCTGTCCGTTTGTCGCTCCTCTAGCCATGCGGTCAGAGACGCAGCCGGCGTCCCACGGCTGGCTTCGGCCCGAGCAGGTGGCCCGCAGCCCCTGCCTCGCACTGGCGACGCTGCGGCCCCTCCCACTGCCCGTGCGGGCTCCGACTAGGTGGGAGGGCGGGGGACACAGGAGCCTCCCAGCACCCGTGTTGAGGACAGACGCGGCCACGTGAAGGGTGGTGTCCCTCCCAGGGGATGCTCAAGTCCCACGTGCTTTTCCCACAGCAGGGGTGCCGAGATGTCAGTCACAGTCATGCCGTTTTCACAATTTTACTATTAACACACCCACCCTGTCATTTACTCAGTAACTTCCTGTGCATTGATGTGTATTTTAAGAACAAACTATATTATCGCAAATGAAAAGTCAGCATTCCTGTAATAGATGGTGAACTAAACTCACAGTTACAGTTAAGAAAATTAATTTGTTTGGCACTCCTTACTCTCTTCCCCCAAACCACACACAGACATCACAGTACAGCTACAGACCAACACCCCTTGTGAATATAGGGGTACAGGCCTCCAGGAAAACGCTAGCGTGTGGAGAGCATGTTTCCGCCCAGAACCGTAGACGTGAATGTTCGGTGCAGTGTTACCGACGATTGCAAAAGGTGGAAACACCAGATGTCCGTTGGTGGAGGATGGATAAACAAAACGCGGTCTGTCCCTACAGTGGGCATTACTCAAACCTGAAAAGGGGTGAAGCTCTGAGGGAATGCAGCGACAGTAGGGGCCTCGAAAAGGGCCAGGTGAAGGAAGCCTGTCCCAGAGGGCCACACGTTACAGAGTTCTGTTTACAGTCTATCATTACATGCAGATTCCGCATTGATGCATGTGCTAAAATTGATTTGCAACCCCAAAATCGACACTTCCATAGCCATTGGTGGATGTACTTGGCCCTTAACAGTTTGTGCTGCTTGCGGACGCTTCCCATGCGTAAACGAGCACCCTTTCCACAGTCCGTTTACCAGTTTTCTTGCTTTTTCTTTAATGTAGTAAAATACATTTAACACAAACTTTACCACTACAGGCGTTTTGAAGTGTGCAGTTCAGTGGTATTGAACACATTCATGGTTGTGCAGCCGTCACCATCATCCATGCCCACAACGCTTTTCATCTTGTAGATATGAATCACTCTACCTTAAAAAAACTCCCCATTCCCCCTCCCTACAGCCCCTGGCAACCACCTTTCTGCTTCCTGTCTCTATGACCTTGCTACTCCAAGTACCTCACAGAAGGGGAGTTGCACAGTACTGATCTTTAGGTGTCCGTCTTACTTCGCTTACACTGTAATGTCCTCTAGGTTCGTCCATGTTGTAGCAGGGGTCAGGGTCTCCTTTTTAAGGCTGATTGACATTGATTGCATTGTGGGGATGGACCACATTTTGCTTATCCATTCACCTATCGATGGACACTTGGGTTTCATCCACATTTTAGCTATTGAGAATAATGCCGCTGTGAACATGGGTGTGCAAATGTCTCTTTGAGCCCCTGTTTTCAGTTTTGGGGGGCTTATACCCAGAGGTGAGATCGCTGGGTCATTTGGTGGTTCCATTTTCAATTTTTCGAGGAAACGCCACACCATTTTCCACAATGACCGCCCCGTTCCGCAGTCCCACCAACAGTACACAAGAGTTCCAGTTTTCCGCATCTACAACAACACGTGTTTTCTGCGATTCCGTTGGTAGCCATCCTAATGGGTGTGAGCTGGTACCTCATTTGTCTTTTTTATCCGCATTTCCCGAATGATTAGTGATGCTGAGCATCTTTTCATGTGCTTGTTGGCCATTTGTGTGTTCTTTGGAGAAACACCTATTCAAGTCTTTGCCCATTTTTGCACCATGTTGTTCTTTTCCCGTTGTCGAGTTTTAGGAGTTCTCTATTCTGGAGATAAATTCCTTATCAAAGGTACGATTTGCAAGCATTTTCTCCCATTCTTTGGGTTGCCTTTTTACTCTCTGGATTGTGTCTTTTGATGTAAAATTTTAAAAATTTTTCATTAAGTCCAATTTGTCTATTTTTTCTTTTGTCACCTGTGCCTTTGGTGTCATATCCAAGAAATCCTTGTGCAATTCAGTGTTGTGAGGCATCTTCCTATGTTTTCTTCTAAGAATTTTATAGTTCTAGGTCTTACGTGTAGGTCCTGGATCCGTTTTTAGTAATTTTAGTGTATGGAGTTAGGTTGCATGTGGATATCCAGTTTTCCAATACCATTTGGTGAAAAGACTGTCCTTTACCCACGGAACGCTCTTAGCACCCTTGTCAAATATTTGACCGTACAGGTGAGCGTTAATTCCTGGGTTCTCTGTTCTATTCCCTTGACCTGTATGTCTGTCTTCACGCCAGTGCCACGCTGTTCTGATCACTGTAGCTTTGTAGTAAATGTTGAAATTAGGAAATGTGAGTCCTCCACTTTTTTCCTTCATTTTCAGGATTGTTTTGGCTGTTTGGGGTCTCTTGAGATTCCATATGAATTTTAGGAAAGTTTCAATAATTCTACAAAAAAAGACATTGGGCTTTTAATAGGGATTCCATTGAATCTGTAGAGTGCTCAGGGTAATACTGACGTTTTAACAATATTAAGTCTTCCGATCCATGATAATGAGGTGTGTTTCCATTTATTTATGCCTTTAATTTCCTTCAGCAGTGTTTCATAGTTCTCATTGTACAAGTCTTTCACCTCCTTGGTTAAGTTAATTTCTAAGTATTTTATTCTTTTTGCTGCTACTGTAAATGGAATTGTTTTTTGTAATTTTATGTTGCTCAAAAACACAATTGTTTTTGTGTGTTGACTTTGTATCTTGCTACTTTGCCAAAGTCATTTATCAGATCTAACAGCTTTTTTTATGGAATCTTTAGGATTTTCTATGTATAAGATCATATCATCTGCAAATAGAGATAATTTTACTTCTTTTTTCCAATATGGATGATTTATTTTTACTTTTATTTTATTTTAAGATGTTCTTGTCTTATTCCTGATCTTAGAGGAAAAACTTTCAGTCTTTCATCATTGAGTGTGATGTCTGTTGTGGGTTTTTCATACATGGCTGTTATTATATCGAAGTAGTCTCCTTCTATTCCTATTCTGTTGAGTGTTTTTACAATCAAAGGGTCAGATGCTTTTTCTACACCAGTTGAGACAATCACGTGCTTTTCCCCTTCATTTCGTTATGTGGCATACATACTACATTGATTTTTTATATGTTGCATGTTGCATTTCAGGAAAAATCCCACTTGGTTTTGGTATATGATTCCTTTAATATGCTACTGAGATTTGTTTTCTAGAATGTTGTTCAGCATTTTTGCATCAACATTCATAAAGATATTGCTCTGTATTTTCTTCCCTTGTGATGTCTTTGTCTGTCTTTGGTATCAAGGCAAATAGGATAAGTCGGGAAGTGTTCTCTCCTCTTCAGTTTTGGGGGAAAGTTTGAGAAAGATTGCTGTTAGTTCTTACTTAAATGTTTGGTAGAATTGACTTTCTCCACATCTTCCTTTGGTTCTTTGCGCATCTTTAAGACCATTGTTTTTAAAGTCTTTGTTACTGTATCTGCCCGTAAGTCTTTTTTGGGGACAGATTTTGTTATTTTTTGAATAGACCGTACTCTCCTGTTCCTTCATATGCTTTGTGATTTTTTGTTGAACACAGAACATTTGAATTTAATGTGGTAATTCTGGAAAATGGTCTCCCCCTTCTTCAGGGTTTACTCTGCTTTTATAAATTGCTCTACACTCTCTGTTGAGTGTTGGTACGAAGTATAAAATTAATATCTTCTCAGATCTTTTCTGAGCCTTTCCTTGGGCCCGCACAGTCAATTTTCCCCTATGTGCAGTTGTTTTTTGAGTATCCTAGTCTTTAATGTCTGACTTGCCAGAAAGGAAAATTTAAAAACCAAGGGGAGGACAAATGGGCATGTGCTCTTTAAATCCCCTTGAAGTCACATGAGCCGGAGGAGAAGGGCTTGCTACCGTGTGGGGAGGTGCAGAAACAGGGGCCTCCTGTTCTCTGCACCTCTGCGATCAGAAGTAGCAAGCAGCGAACCGAGCATAGGTCTCTGATATTTGGAGGACAGAGTCCTGTTTGCTCCTCCTGCTCCTGCTCCAGAAACACATGCGTAGCGGCTTTCCATGTGGCTGCGGTGGGGACAGGTAGCAGCCACTGTGGTAAGAGCTGAAACTGACCAGAATTGACTGAAATTACCATCCACGTCTTTCCTGGACATTGCAAGTCTTCACCAGATTCCAGAGTTTCAAAATGGTTATTTCAGACAGATTTGGTGCCTGCAGGTATTTTGCGGGTAGGGAGAGGTTCCTGCTGCTTGCTTCTGCGATCTTCTCAGAACTCTCCCATGCTTTTCCTTGTGATCTCACTGTTTAGAATGACCCCCAAGCACAGCGCTGGAGTGCTGTCACGTTTTCCCAAGCACAAGGTGGACGTGATGTGCTTTATGTAGAAAGTGCTCTTGGCCATGAGTCGGTGTTAATGAGTCGATAATACGGACTAAACAGCTTGTTGTCTATAAACAGAAACACACGTGATACGAGGTTATGAATTCATGAAAAGGCAGCCGGAGGCTCACAGAAACCTAACCCTTTC
>NW_011889567.1:25331-34919 GCF_000151845.1 Pteropus vampyrus | reverse complement strand
TCAGGGTTTACTCTGCTTTTATAAATTGCTCTACACTCTCTGTTGAGTGTTGGTACGAAGTATAAAATTAATATCTTCTCAGATCTTTTCTGAGCCTTTCCTTGGGCCCGCACAGTCAATTTTCCCCTATGTGCAGTTGTTTTTTGAGTATCCTAGTCTTTAATGTCTGACTTGCCAGAAAGGAAAATTTAAAAACCAAGGGGAGGACAAATGGGCATGTGCTCTTTAAATCCCCTTGAAGTCACATGAGCCGGAGGAGAAGGGCTTGCTACCGTGTGGGGAGGTGCAGAAACAGGGGCCTCCTGTTCTCTGCACCTCTGCGATCAGAAGTAGCAAGCAGCGAACCGAGCATAGGTCTCTGATATTTGGAGGACAGAGTCCTGTTTGCTCCTCCTGCTCCTGCTCCAGAAACACATGCGTAGTGGCTTTCCATGTGGCTGCGGTGGGGACAGGTAGCAGCCACTGTGGTAAGAGCTGAAACTGACCAGAATTGACTGAAATTACCATCCACGTCTTTCCTGGACATTGCAAGTCTTCACCAGATTCCAGAGTTTCAAAATGGTTATTTCAGACAGATTTGGTGCCTGCAGGTATTTTGCGGGTAGGGAGAGGTTCCTGCTGCTTGCTTCTGCGATCTTCTCAGAACTCTCCCATGCTTTTCCTTGTGATCTCACTGTTTAGAATGACCCCCAAGCACAGCGCTGGAGTGCTGTCACGTTTTCCCAAGCACAAGGTGGACGTGATGTGCTTTATGTAGAAAGTGCTCTTGGCCATGAGTCGGTGTTAATGAGTCGATAATACGGACTAAACAGCTTGTTGTCTATAAACAGAAACACACGTGATACGAGGTTATGAATTCATGAAAAGGCAGCCGGAGGCTCACAGAAACCTAACCCTTTCTTCCCCTGGAGCCGCGGTTCGGTGCTCAGTTATTCGGTGTTCGTGGCACCTGTGTAGAACACAGCTATTGGGAACGATGAGAATCAACTGTGTGTGAAACATGCAGAGTGGGCAAATGCATAGAGACAGAAAGTGGGTTCGGGGGTGCCGGGGGGAGGAGGGGGAGTCAGGAGGCTGCGTTTCTTTGCTGGATGATGGAACTTGATACAATGTAAATACACTGACAACCGCTGAATTATTCTCTTTAGGCGGGTGAACTCTATGGTGTACTGACTGTATCTTAATAATGCCGTTAGCAAAGAAAAAGTGCGAGGTTCAAACCAGACTTCCCGGCCTGCATGTGGGCTCTGGGCGAGCTCACCTGGGCTTGTCTCCAGCCTTTATTTCCAGAATTCAGCCATCCCTACTATGTATGAATACTTTGACTTTTTAATTCATTTATCTGTTCTAAGGTGTTTAAAAATCGTCTCTTCTGCTGGTAATAAGAAACTGTGTGTGCTTCATGTGGCGACCCCAGCCATGAGCAGCACCTGGTGTCCTGATGTGTTGATATGGAAACTCAGGACATCCCAGTTGGCTCCTGAGTGTGCAGTGACCATGGCGTCATCCATTAGGAACGTAAATGGCTCTGCAGTAGGATTAGCAGGGCCTGCAACTGTTACGGTTAGAAACTAGAAATCACAGGTATTTTCATATCCTGTGTTCGTTGTGGCTGTCATTTACAGTAAACTTATTTTGCAACAATGATACAGATTATTTGACATGTCAGTAAGAAAGCACACATATCTGTGAGTTCCACATCCACAGATTCCACATCCACAGATTCAACCAACCACAGACTGGAAAACATTTTCTTTCATGTTACATTGTTGCTGACCTGTACTGTGCAGTTAGGCCCACAATGTTTGTGTATGTGCTAAACAAGTACAGACTTTTTTCATCGTCTCCTCAACAATGCAACAACTGTTTACAAAGCATTTATCGTATTTGGTATTATAAGTCACTTAGACATGATTTAAAGTAAATGGGAGGATGTGTATAGGTGACATGCAAACACTATGCCATTTCACATAAGGGGCCTGGGAATCCACAGATTTTGGTGTTCTGGGGTCTTGGAACCAGTGCTACACGGATACCAAGGGGTACGCATATCACGTTACACATTTAGTATTTTGATAATTGTCTTCAAAGTGATTTATTCCCTCTGTGATCCCATGTGTTTCACTCTGTGCCTTTAAGAACAGTGCTCCGAGAAGGGGTTCCCGAGTGCCCTCACATTGCCGAGGCTTCCTGGGGCGCTCGGGGTTAAGAGCCCAGGCCTGGACAGCTGCATCTGGGAGCTCAGACAACAGGCCAGGGATGACTGACATTTCTTCCTCCAGGAGCCCAGGCAGGAGACTTTTCCTGAAGGACAGGGGATGGTGTTTCTGCCTGTGGGGGGAGGGCCACACCCTTGGCCTTCACGGGTGTGGGCTCTCTCCGGCAGTCCTCTGTCCAGGGCTGGGCTACTGTCAGTCGCTGTGGGGGTTTTCCCTTGGTTAAATAACAGATGTCATTATGCCTTTCGCTTTAATGCTTTGCCCATTTTAGTAAGAGAATGAGGAGCCATAGTTGCAGAGTCTGGAGTCGCATTTGCATATCTGGATCGCAGACTCAGCCAGTGTTCTCTGCCCCCTGCATGCTCCTGTCCTCCCCAAGGGTGCAGGAATGTTTTGAGAAGCTGGCACAAGCCAAAGAGAAGGGAGGGGAGGACCAGCAAAGATGCTGGGAGGGGCTCTATTTTTAGCAGAATAAACAGGAAATGCAAACACTTAACATCAACTAATTACTTTAGATACTCTATACTTTTGTTATTTAAGAGATGGGCCTTTTTAAGGCCCAGACCCCAGCCCAGAACTCTACTTGAATTTCAGTTGTTCTTTTGTCCCTGGGGTTCGGGGCTGGCTGGGGTGTCAGAGGAGGCCGATGAAGCCTTACTCACACCGAAAGACCTTTGGAACAAGCAGAGTGCTCTGAACTTTTCACTTTTAAACCAAACACAAACACTGCACATCTGCATGTATCTGTAAACTGTTCTTGGCATTCTGGTGCCATGTGGGTCCCTAGAATGAAGAAGACACATTTGCAGACTCTGATTTATCAGAAGTTGCATGATTGGGAGCCGGGGCGGGGAGTGTATTTGCTTGTGATTTCACTTAAGTGAGTTGCCAGAAAAAGTAATTAAGGGTCATTCTTTAAAGTGAAACGTGTGGAGTCACTGAGCATTTGGTACACAATCAACAGAACCTGAAGGTGTCAGGCATGTAACCCGGGTCGTGACTGCTTTTCTTGGACTCTTTGAAAGGAGCCAGCGGTGTGTTTGGTTTGTGCTGGGATGTGCAGCACGTTGGGGAGCACTCTGTATCCGACTTTAAGCTGACATGACTGAGTTTCTGTTTTCCCCACTTCTTCTTCAGATGCTGCCGTTCTGAGGGTTCAGGGTTCCAAGGCTGTGTGAGTCCAGGGCGGGGGAAGGTGTGGCTTTGCTGAATTAGCCTCTTCTGTGTCCCCGTGCTCATGATCTGGGACCTGGAGCTTTTTCATGAGACACATTTGCTTCTTTAATTGCCACTGATTCCTGGAAATGTGTGTTTGGAAAATTTTCTTTTTTTTTTTTAATTGAAAAAAGCAAACACTCTCCCAGGGCTCCACCGTGGGAACATGCAGAAAACAAAATGCCTGAAGCCCGCGTCCCCCCGGAGTGGGAGCGATGGGGGAGAATGTGCTGATGCTGCTCGTTGAAAGGGAAACAAAAACAGAGCTGAGCCGCCCACCATCCAGAAGAATCCGGGCTCGGCGGAGGCCGGCCTGCCGCCGGCCGCCCCGCAGCACCAGCCCACCTGCGTCCCTGTCCGCTCGTGCTCGCTGGCTGTGCAGGTCACGTGACGGAATTGGTTTCACTCTTTTCTTATTTATCTCTTAGTTGTATGTACTCGACATATTTAAGCTCGTGGTATATTTATCATTTGGATTCTTGCATTTTAAAAACCTAACTTCATAACCATGTGCTACATTTTCTGTGAAACTTTTTGCTTTTAAAAAGCCTCTTTCTTTTAACATATTTCCAAAGTAAAACTCTTGAGGTGGCCACTGTTAGCACGTTGGGGAGCCCCTTCCAGACCCATCAGCAGTTAGTCGGACTTGTTTCACATAAACAGGGCCATAATGCCCACACTGTGGACATTATGTATTCTTGACTTTTCGTACCACCCTTTTATGAACATATCAGTTGTACGAATATCACAAAATGTTACCGATTTCTTATTAATTTATATTTAAACCGTTCTGATTTTTCACTATTATAAGCTATGTTGTACGTTCGGGGTGAATTAGTGGACATGTCCTGGATGGAGTCAAGGGCACACATACTTTGAACTGAGATGAGTATTTCCAGGGGCCCTCTCTGTAACAGGACACTAGAATGACGTTAGAATTGCATCTTTTTAAAACTTTGAAGACTGTCCTTGTATAGCATGGGAATGGGTGAGCTTTGAATCTGACCCATTAAACGCCATGGTGAAGGCCAGTGTGGGTCTGGCCCAAGGGGGTTGGGGGCTGCCCTCTTGCTTGGACAGTCCCCTGCGAGTCTAGGACCCCAGCTGGCCACCGCACGGGCAGCTGACCCGCTCCAGGTTCCTGGTGCTTAGGTCCTGTGTTCAGCGAGCCCATCACGCGGGTGGTTCTGTGTGTGCACAGCAGGCCAGTGGTCTGCAGGGGGCGGAGTGAGAATCTGCCCAATGTTTGAAGATGGGCAGGACGCCGAGTGCCACCCGTGTTGTGATGAACAGGGGCCATCTTTGAGCTTCCTGGCCCTCGTTGGGGATGGGTAGCCCCAGGTGTCAGCACAGAGGTTTTGGAGAAGGGACGTGGCCTCTGGTCCTTGCTTCATTCCCCTTGGACCTGATGGTGGTCCTAGGTCAGCCAGCCTTAACTTTGTGCGGTAAACTACAGGGGCCTTCACCAAAAAGGTGTTGCCTTGGGTTGAGACTTTTCAGCATGTTCACAAGGTGGCTAACACATCTTTGTGTGGGCGAGGAGCCGATGGGCGTTAGTCCTGCCCTGTGTTGTCTTAGGCATTTTGCACTTGAGGCCTCTTTGCTAGAAAAAAAGCACCAGGACAGCCCAGGCCCAGGCTGCTTACAGCGCACCTAAGTGCCGCTTACATGTCTGGGGGGCGGTTTACATTCCATCACTAGTGTTGGGAGCCGAGTTAATGCCTCCCACTTGGGGCGCAACCTCTTTAGGAGAGGATGGATCCTTCAGGGGGAGAGGCCGCCCCGCCACGCCCCATGCCAGCTGTGCTTGCGGCGGGTCCCGCTCAGAGGCTCCTCGGCGCGGACACAGCTGCGGAGACCCAGGTGCTCGTCGCCAGCCCAGCTGGCGGGGTGAGGACCACGGGAAGGCAGCCACGGAGGCGAGGGGCCCCGTTTGGAAATGCGGTTTGCGCCTGGCGAAGTGCTCGCTGCGCCTTGTGCGCGCGGTGCCCGCAGCCCCGCAGGTGCCGCTCGCGCCTCGGCGCGCGCCTGGGTCCTTCTCTGGCGCTGTCCGCGCTGTCTCCGGCCCTGGGCACGGCCGCGGGGCCCGCCCCTCGCCCTCCTGCCCGCACCTCGTTCAGGCGCGGCTTGGGGTCGCGCTGGCCGGTTGCAGCTCAGCGCCGCGGGGGCATCGCACGTGTGGCTCCTGCGTCGGCTTCTGCCAGCGCCTGCTCCGTTACAGCCTCTCGTTTGCCTTTGACATCTGTCACTTCCTCTCACGGCTGTTAAACACCTGACTCCAGGAGCCCTGAGAAGTCGCTTCCGCGTGGCCCCAGGAGGGAGGCCTGTGACACATGGGGGTCTGGGGCTCCCCTGACCTGAGACCGGACCGGAGGCCAGTCCAGTGGCCCCTCTCAGGGTCACTGACCTCCCTGCGGGACACCCCCAGGCCAGGCCGCTGGTCTTAAAAACAGGTGCTCGTGGCATTCTGCTGTTAGCCAAGGACTTCAAAATTATCTCGTGACTGTCACAACAAACCAAGCTGTATAATTGTTCTCATTTTGCTCGTGACGAAACTGAAGCTTCGAGAAGCGTCCAACATCCCTGTATAGCTCTGAACCGACGGGTCTGTCTAGACGCAGCTGTCTGCAGGGACCCCCAGCGTCTCTCTGCGCTGAGTGCGAGGGTGATGCAGGCTCAGAACCCGGAAGGGGCGGGCCCTGGGGCGCCCTGAGCCCCCCCCCCCCCCCCGCCGTCTCCCACAGACGGCGGTGCCTCGCGCGCGTGCGCTGTGCGTCAGCACGAAGCGGTTCGCGGCGACGGGGGCTTTTCCTGCGCCCGCCTGCAGTTCAGAGGTTCAAAATTTTCCACTGCGACCTTTTCTCTTTTCCAGAAGCGTGAGCGAGATGCGGATTTCCCGCTGCCCAGTGCTCGTCTTCCTGTTTTTCCCCCGTGTCTCTGTACGTCCCATCCTCTCCTGTGGGAACGT
Source organism: Pteropus vampyrus (assembly GCF_000151845.1). Taxonomy (NCBI): domain Eukaryota; kingdom Metazoa; phylum Chordata; class Mammalia; order Chiroptera; family Pteropodidae; genus Pteropus; species Pteropus vampyrus. Next base: position 28,517 of record NW_011889567.1, on the reverse strand, counting down.
GACTCACCCCGGGGCTCCCCCTGCACTCCAGGTTCTCACAAACCCCGAACCCAGAACGTGCAGGAGAGACGACAGTTAGATCTGGGGCTGCTTTGTGGGGGCTCAGCTGCAGGGCGTGCCCCCCACAATCCCACAGACACCAGTGCCCGGCGCCACTCAGTAAAGGGCGGCGTTAGTGCTATGCGTATGATTAACCGAGAATGGGGGCCGATTTTTTATCGTGGTAAAGCATAGGTCACATAAAATTTGCCATTTTAACCATTTTCATTGTGCAGTTCCCTGCATTACGCACATTCACGCTGTTCGCGTGTGCAAGCCCCCTCCGTCTCCTGAGCATTTTCATTTTCCGGTGGAAACTGTGCATTGAAACGTGAACCATTTTGGTGAGTTGACGCCAGACTCAAACAAGGGTCTCTGTACCTGTGCGTAAATTCCTACGAAACGCCGCGAGCACATTCACAAGCGATCTGTCTGCACTGTGGTCGGGCGTCCTCGGCGAAAGGGTGAGGAGTTAGACCTGTTCACAGAGCACGTCCCTTAGGAACGAGCTGTCGCTGGCGGGTGGGGTTGTGCCCCTGCAGGGACGCAGGCCCCCCTCGTGCCTCTGCTTGCTCGTGCCACGCCTGCACAGGCTGGCCGCACTGCTGGACTTCGCACTGCGCCTCAAGCTGGATTTCCCAGGAAGGGGCCCCTCCCAGGTCCTCTGGACATTTTGGAGTATCCACAGGGACTCAGGGGTCGGTCCCCCGACCTTGTTTCCGCCTGTGTGGGACCCCTCTGAGCTGTGTAGGTCCCGGTTGGAAAGCACATCATCTCTCAAGACGCCGGCTCTGGGCTCTGTTTATGTGTCGGGTGGCAGATCCTAACAGCTCCGTGACTTCCTCTGCTGGTGCAGCTACAGCTGCAGATCTGTTTCCCTCCAGACATCTTTCCTTTCACCTCCCAGACCCAGGTGAGGGGAACCTGGTGACAGCCGAGCTCCCATGGGTCCCTCCCAGCAGTGGTTAAGCCCAGGAGGCTCTCTGCCGACACAGCTAAGAGCAGGAAAATGGGCAGACGTGGGGCCCCCCCTCCAGGGTGGTGTGTCGGTGGGGTCTTCCTCGTCCTCAGGTGATTGGCTCGTGCACTGGTGGGCCTCGTGTGGTGTGGGCTGCGTGCTCGCCCTCCACTGCGTCCTGCTGGTGGCCACGCAGCCCCACGTCCCCCCGCCCGCCCTGCATTAGATCTGCTGTCCTCTGGCCTGGCTGCCCAGGCCGCTGGGCTTCAGTTGGGCTGGACAGTTGGTCAAGGCCTCTCCATGGTCTCCTACACACATCTGCCCCAAATGTCCCCTGCTCATCCCCTGTGCGGCCTCAGTGGCGAGGTCAGCTTCAGAGACCACCGAGGACCGTGTGCCGATGCCACTTGCCTTTCGGGACCACGCGTCTGCAGTGTCTTCTGTGGAGCAGTGTCTCTCACAGTTTCTTTTTTGGGGTAATGAAAATTTCTGCAATTAGGCAGTTGCGCAACTTTGTGAAGGTGCCAGGAAGTGCCGAGCTATGCGCACCGACGGGTGAACCGGGGAGGTGAGTCCACACCCAGTGGCATCGTGGTCCAGCTGTCCAGACAGACGTCCTCCTGACACCACACTTCATGGCACTCTGAGCCTCGTCCAGTCACTGGACACGAGTGGAGTCCGTGGCGCTTTGTCCCTTCTCTGGAAGGGCAGGTCCAGCCTGATGGAGATGAGAAGAGCCTCTGGCTGGAGGGTCTCCCGGGAAGCTGGCCTCTCGTTAGGGTCAAGGTCAGGGGAAGCACGGGCCCGCCGTGGGGCGAGGGCCGGCCGGCTCTGGGGACTTTCTCACGGGCGTTCGTGCTCAGGAGCTGCTGGCACTGGCCTGGGGACCAGTGGGCGCTGGGCTTCTCAGCAGCCTCAGAGAAGGGACGTGCCTGTCGGCATTTTGTGCTGCCGGCGGTCTTCTGCAGCTGCGTTTGTCACGGGCTCAGCTGATGGGCGCCAGGGCAGGCCCAGCTGAGGGCGGGGCCTGGTTGAGTTCAGGAGGGACACGACCTGCTGACCCTCTCCGGGCCTCTGTATGGGGCTCCTGCGACCCCCCCCTTTGAAAGGGAAGGGTGGTCAGGATGGAGCACGGCCAGGCTGGGCCTGCTGGATGCCAGCGTGGGGCTGCTGGGGCGTCCGCCCTAAGTGTGGGGTTCTCTGCCAACAGCTATTTTCGGCTGTTTTGATTACAGTTGTCCTCTCTGGTGGCCGCCATAGCATCCTGTAAATACAGGCTGAATCACAGCCCTGGGCCACGGGGTGGACACATGGGCAGCCCCGCTCTTCTGGGGGATGGTGGTGGCCCCACGAGGCTGAAGGCAGCACCTGTGGGGGACAGCGCGTGAGGCCGCCCTACCCTCTGCCTCCACGCAGCCGCTGCAGCCGCTCGCGTCAGCCTCTGTGACTTGGGGACGCGCGGCTGCAGAGGTCGCGTACTGCCCGCCCTCCCGGTGACCCCCAAGTCTGCCCCCAGCTATCGCAGGACGGAACGACTGGGAGGGGGTCCCAAGAGGCCACATGAAGTCCGACCTGCATCGTCGTGGGAAATCGGGGTCCACATCGCCTCCTTTTCTCCACCTTCCGCATCCTAAGCAGATTCCGATGCAGGAGAGCAGGTCCTGGGGGGGGCTCTCGCTCCGGTGGACTTGCGGCCCGCAGCCGGGCCGTGCGGCTCGTCGAGTGCCAGGACGGAAAGGTGGCAGGCGGAGCTGCTGGCATCTGCCCTCGCTTCTGGGTGTCAGGGTGGGTGGGTCCCCAGTGATGGCACAGCCCACGGGAGCTCACCCCCACTTCTCAGACCGCTGAGCTGGGGTCAGTGATGGGGAAAACGGTGTCCGTCATTTCATGCTGCCTAGTGGCCCCCCGCTGCTGCCGATGGGTGTGTGCGTGTCCCACCGTGTCCCACCGTGTCCCACCGTGTCCCAGGATCTTCGGTTTTCGCCTGGGAGTAGTTTCACCTCAGGGTGGTGTGACTCTGCCTTCGAGTGCTGCCACACAGGAAACACAGCGGAAGTTAATTTACTTTTATTAAAATCAGTTATAAAATCACTTCTTCCTGGTGCATTAAAAATTAAATCCCCTTTGAGGGTATAATTGGCTGTTCAGCGAGGACTCGGAAGGACCCCTGTGGCTTTGCCACCTGTGGC
>NW_011889567.1:16371-24916 GCF_000151845.1 Pteropus vampyrus | reverse complement strand
TCGGGGACAGGCGCCGTTAGTGACAGGCCGCTGGAGCGTCACCGAAGCCGCCGTCGCTGGCAGGTTCGCCCGCCACTCGCCCCCCTTTCTGTGGACTGAAATGAGGGCAGGCGTCTGGGATCACCCCTTGAACGGCTGCTCCTTCCTTCTGCGAAGCCTGTGTACTCACCACTGCCACCTCAGAGACCCGCACGGAAGCCAGATGGAACAGTCTGGAATGACCAAGCGCTCCAAGTTCGTAACAAAAATGAAAGAAATTCGAAATAGTTAGGGAAAAAGAGCCTCCAACAAAAATGGAAGCATCACAGGTCAGTTCAGCTGTGATTGGCGGCTCCTCAGGGGTCTGCGGTTGGCCAGGTCTCCAGGGCGGTGGCCCCCCATGTGGCAGCTCCTCGTCCTGGCTCCCAGGGCCGACCGGTCTGGAAGTGGAGGACTGAACTGGCCCGTGACGAGGCGAGGCGTGTGCCGGGTGGCGTGGTAGAGGCAGAAACGTGCAGGCCTTCACTCAGTGACAGCGACTTCACCTCGCTGGGGCGGAAGGGTGGATTAGCAGTGGGAGGCTGTGGGTCATCTGCTCCTGGTGGCCATCTGAGCTTGCAGCAGCTCAATTTGTCATCAAGTCTGAGGCACCTGGGTTTTCTAAAATGGAAGGAACCATTTTATTTATTTTAATAAAAACTTTGTCAAGATATAACTCACATATCACATAATAGACCCACTTAGAGTGTGCAGTTCGATGGCTTTTAAGGTGTTTACAGACTCGAACAGCCAGTCAATTTTGGAACATTTTCGTCACCCCGGAACGAGTCCCCGAGCCCCTTAAGTAGTCTCTCCCTGGCTCGCCCCGGCCAGTGGCCTGCTCTGCTCGGGGGCTGCATCTTCCGGACACTCCACGGAAGTGGGACCACGCGGTGCTTGGCCTTTCGTCACCTGGCTTCTCTCGTCGGGCAAACGTTCTCAGGAGTCATCTGTGTCCCTTTTGATGGCTGAATAACACTCCACCTGCGGGTGGCCCCTCTGTTCTCCCATGCCCCTCGGGGGCGGGGGTTGTGCTGCTGGGGACGTTCTCGGGCAGGTTTGCATTGGGCGCCTTGTGCACTTCAGGACAGCCACAGAGTTACCACGTGACTCAGCACCCCCAGCCCTGGACGTGGCCTTCCCCGCCTTTCCCCTGAGAGGCCTTTCCTTTCTTTCTTTCTTTTTTTTTTTGCCTAATGGCCCCGTTGGAACCTCGTCCTGGTCCTGACCTTGGGGACAAAGCTCCCAGTCTCCATCAGTGAGCACGAGGGTCACTGTGATTTTCACAAAGGCCAATCAGGTTGGAGACCTAGTGTTTGTTTGTCACATTACAGGCAACTGCATCTGGGGCGGGTTCTTAATTTTATCTTGTTTGGGAAACTAAAAGACCAAAGAAAATAGAGCTGCCTGACCAAGAAGAGAGTCCGTGGAAGCAGGAGTCGGCGCGCTCGGCCGCGGCGTCGCTGGGCTGGCAGGGTGGGCTCCGCGTGCGCCACGTGCTCAGCCCACACTGGGGTGTCTGAGGCCATGTCCTGACTTGGGGAGTTCAAACTTCACACCACAGCTTTATTTGGAGGGTTTGTTCTGTTCCTTTTTGTGTGTAAAAGTTGTAGAAAGCGCTGTGCGGCCGCGTGTGCTCAGTCCACCCCTTCGTGGTCGGGACGGCGAGTGCCGAAGCCGAGGGTCCCTCCCAGCGTGGCACTTGGGGCACAGAGATGGGGCCGGACAAGCTGGCTTCCTTCCCGGGCTCGCCTGCTGCTCGGGTTGTGTGTGAGGCCAGCTCGGCGGCCGTGGGCCTTCTGACTGAGAGAGCGGGGCGGGGGGGGGGTGCCGCTGCTGCCGTTGGGCGGCTTCAGCGGTGCTTTTCAGAGCTGCCACCAGGAGGACCCCCGAGCTTTTCCACCCCGGCTGTCATGTCCGCCCCCCACCTGTGGCCTGTTCCACACACGCCACCTCTTTCCTCAGTTTCCCCGCGGATGCCTCCTTAACAGGGGGCTCAGACAGCTGACTCAGGAGCAGCCTTGAGCGTCTGTCCTTCCGTCCCTGGCCGCTGGCCCTGGCCCACCGGCACAGACTGCCCGCCCTACTGGCCCGGCGGGGGGAAGGCTGGAGGCGGGACCTGTGTCGATGGGCGGCCTCCTCGGGTTTTGGCACATGTCCCCTCCCATCGAGCATCGAGCCCCACACCTGGAACGAAAAACGAACCCTGAAAAAGGTCTCCACGGCAGTTCGTTCTCCCGGAGTCGCCGTGACTTTCTGAGGGGCTGACGCACGGTTTGGTGCTTCTCTGAGGGGCGGCTGGTGCGGGATGGACTGAGGGCCGTGTGCCGCCCCCCGGTGATTCCTGGGTAATTGGTGCAGTTTGCGTTTGTTCTCAGAACACTCTGGCCAAACACGTTACCTTAAAATGTGAATTAATTCTTGGTGTATATTTTTAGATGTTGGAAATAAATTCAGAGTTGAGGTGTCAGCAGTCGGAGATTCTTCAGTCTTAACCAAGACAAGGAAGCGTGATTGGCATCAGTGGAAGCCAGTGGTTTTCAGTGCAGTCCGAGTCTAGGCTAGACACGGAGCCTGTCCCTCCAGCCGTCACCTGTCCCCTGCCCAGCATCTGTCCCCAGAGACGGAGGAGGGAAGGGAGAGAGCTGGGAGGGGCTCCCATTCTGAGCCCTCAGGGGAGGCGGTTGACGGGGGCCATTGTGGTTCGAGTCAGAGGTGACATTGTGCTGTCACCCTAGGAGGACCTTGAGCACCTGGGTGACCCCCGATTCCAGCCTCAGTTTCCCTCCTAACAGGCAGCAGAGGTGGCCTCAGGTGTAGGCCACGAGCACCCCGAGCCCGGCTGGCGTCTTGCCACAGCATGCCGTGGTCCCAGGGCCTTGTCGTGCAGGTCCTTGGGCTGGGCCGTCCAGTGCTGGTGTCCGGCTCAGTGGGACCGAGAAGTGCCAAACGCAGGGTCCGCTTCCACTTCGTTCTTCACAGGAGGGAGCATGCCCAGAATGAGGGGGAACCGCACACCGTGGCGGGGACGCTGGGCCCGGGGTCTGGTGCCGAGGGGGTTGCTGGGGTAGAAGGTGGCTTCTCCAGGCGTCTCTGCGGGAACTCCGTGTTCCCAGTCAGGACCCGGACGGCACGGCTGGGAGTCCGGGCTCTGAGGTGGCAAGCTGTGCCCGCCCCTGCCGGAGCTCTCGCGAGACCCTGTTTTCACTCTCCTCAGGCAGGCGGAGGGACCCCCCACCCTGCAGGGGCCTTTGCTGCGGGAAACGCGTTCCGTAGTGTTCACAGCCACAGCACTGTGGGCGCGTGGGGAGGACGGCTCTCCCATGGGCGTCCTGAGCACTGTGGGGTGTCAGTACCCCAGCCCCACCCACATGATGCCAGTAGCACCCCAGTTCTGACAACCACAAATGTCTTCACTGCCACCACGTGTCCCTGGTGTCAGGAGCCTTGGGGTCAGTCGTGGCCAGTCCTTGGGCTTACAGACCGAGGGCTGACCTCCCCAGGAAAGGCTGCCCGGGGCTTGGCCACGTGGACCGCACCGAAGCGGTGGGCAGCGGCTGGGCCCCCCCTGCTTCTCACCATTTCCGAGAGTCCCCGTCGCACTGGGGGACCCCATCACTGGGGGTGGTAGACAAGTTTGAGAATGAGATGGTCCTTCTGGGAGCCGCAGGGCAGCTCAGGGCCCAGCCAGTGTGGTTCCCAGCTCTGCTGCTGTTACTGTGACGAGGAGCTCGGGCAGACCCAGGACACGAGGCTGGTCGGCTCGTCCGGGAGGGCCCAGCACCCCGTCCCTGTGGGGCGCCAGCAGCGCCAGGGTTCATGGTGCGGACCCAGTGCCACGTCCCTCCTGACCCGAGAAGAGAGCGAGTGTGGCTGCCCACCGCCCAGCTGTCCCCTCGCGGCAGAGGGCGCCCAGGGCCCTGCCTTCCTGTCATGTCCAGGGGGCACGTAACCCCCTGCCCTCTCGGCAGACCGCTGAACTCTGTCACAGCCGGGGGCAGTGGACACTGCAGTCAGACCTCTGCCCCGGTGCGCGGGGAGCCCGCAGGGCTGAGGCCGGGCTGAGCCCACAGCCATCGGGGGCTCGCCCTTCGCAGCGGCTGTACCCGGGTCTCCCAGGGCCCCGCCCTGTACGGGAAGGAATGTCCCCTGCGGTGGGCGGCGTGGGCGGGAGGCGGGCTGCCGCACAGGGGGCCACGGGGCTGTTGTCACCCCCAGCCTCCTGCGTGTCGAGGGCCTGCTCAGGGGAGACGCCCGAGTGATTCCGCTTCTGGAAATGACCAACTGGAAACGTTGCCCTCGCCTGTGGCCGCCCTCCAGGCCCTCCACGCCTCATGGGCCTGGCGCTGGGCACGGTGCCAGGAGGATTGGCCAGAAGCCCTGGATGCGAGGCAGGGACCACGCATTCTGACTGCTGCCTTGTCATCAGCCCCCCACCCCCACCCCCGTGGCTTCCACAGAAACGTAGGGAATTGGACGGGTGGCTCTGCCTTTCCCGTGAGTCAGCGGTGCTGCCGGCGACTGCCCAGGTTCGTGCCTTCCCCACTGCGTCCAGGCAGAGGCCCACATGGCACGGACCTTAAGGCTGCTTCTTCAGTGTCCACGTGGTCCCACACGTGGGGGGATGGGCTTCGGGGGAGCTCGGGGGAGGACATTTGAGGAGCTCGCGTTGGAGGCCCAGCATGCCTCCGAAACGGTGTCCCTCAGCCTTCTGTCTTAGGTCCCTGTCCCTTCTGAGCAGCCCCCAGCACCCTCCAGGGACCCTCGCCAAGGCCAGGTCCGCACCCACCACGCTGGCTGACTTTTCTGCCACGTGAGTCGGGGACGGAGACTCTGATTTGCCAAAGGGCCGTGATGAGAGGGATGGAGATGAGGCTCCAAGGTGAGCGCTCGGCCGCCCGGCCCGTGAGTGCCTGTCCCGCGGTGGGCCAGCCCACAGAGCAGGCGCCGGCTCCACGGCAGGAGCCAGCTGTGCGGGGTGGGGGCCCGCTGACCAGCAGTATGCGTCAGGGATTCACCCCGGGGGCTCTCAGTGTCTGCTCATTGCATGGCGCGGACAGGTCTGGAGGAGCCTTCCCGTGTGTGTGCTGCCCGGAGGCGGGTGGGGCCTCGCAGCCCCACTCAGAGTCCCCGGTGGGGTCTGGCCCAAAAGGCACCAGGTCTGCATGGTCTCAGCCGGAGGCACAAGGTCTGCCCTTGTCTCCCCTGGGTGGACACTGGTGGACACTGGGAGCCACCCTCTGCTGGGGCCGAGTTTTTACTGAGATTTTTTAAAGATGATTGCAGTTGTCAGAAATCGCACACGGATCCCTGTGTATTTTGCCCAGTTCCCCCAGTGGTGACGTTTGACAACACTGTCACCCGGTCACCGATGGGTGAGACCTGCCCAGGCGTGACGTGCTCTCAGCTTCGTGCTGGTTTTTAGGGGTGAATCACAGCGATATTTGGTAAAACTGAGTGCAGAGTAGTCACTGCTTTCCCTCTATGGCAAGATGCGTGTGAGTCCTCTGTCTGGGGAAGGGTCGTGGGGACCACGTCCCGCCACGTGCCCTCGGTGCCGCCCACGGCTGGGCCGTCTCTGCAGGCCAGTTTCGTTGTCTGGGGCTTTGGGGCACTTTTGTTTACAATTTTGGAGAAAGTAGAAATGTACATTATAAGTAGGGTGACCAGTGCTGAGAAACTTATCTTCTCGGTGTAAACTTTCCGCCCGGCTCGGCCCTCAGGCCGTCCTGCGTGTTGACTTCTCCCTGGGGAGACGCCGGGCAGCTCTGGCGAGGGGGCACAGTCGCGAACATCTGCTCTGTGACGGCCCGGCACCCGCTGGGCATCTGCCCGCGCCCGCCCTTCAGCCACTGTTCCTCTTGCACACGCTTCTGTCTGTGCTAATGCTTTCTGGGTAAAACGTGAATCCTGACGGTTTTGAGACATGCCCTTCAGCCCCAAGCCCTTGACCTCCTCCCAGCCTTCACCTCCGTCATGGCTGGTAGCTGTCCTGTCCTCCGCCTTTACAGTCTGTCCTCACCGCAGACCCTGCGCGTGACTATGAAAACCTCCTCGCCTCCACAGCGCCTCCTTCAGGAAGCTGCTCGGGGTTTACTGTCCTCTGACTGGAAGGACGGGCTGGTGGGCCGTTGGAGGCATTGGGTGTGGAGACACCTGCAGAGCCTTCGCAGAAACAGGCTTCGGAATATCTCGTCCTGTGTCAACTCACAGCCAGCAGCCCCACTCGGAAAAGTCCCCTCAGAACACGGTGACGGGTCCACGGGTGTCCCCTGCAGGCTGGTAAATGGAGGCAGGTCCCTGCAATGTGCGCTTGCTGGCTGTTACAGAGAGGGGCTTCCAGGGGTCCTTGGGGTGAAATGAAGCCACGGGAGGAGCCGGTCTGACAGGGCCATGTCCTTACAAGACAGGGTAGAGCCCGTGTGACTTGCTGTCACGCGAGGGCCCAGCGAGGTGTGTCTGCGGCAGGGAGGGGCCGCAGCAGCCGGACCCTGGGCGTGGCCTCTGCAACCCTGAGCGCCACATCCGCTGGTCTGCTGCTCCTCGCAGCAGCTGGAGCTGACACAATGTGTCCCCAAGTCCACAAGATGTTACACTGTTATTCCATGTACTATCTGTGTGCAGTATTGTGACGGGTGATTTCATGCGTCAACTTGACCGGCCTAAAGGGGGCGCAGATAGCTGGTGACACATGAGTTCCAGGTGTTCACACGAGGTTAGCGTTTGAGTCAGCGGAGTGGAGCGGATGGCTCTCCTCGACGCGGTGGCCTCGTCCAGACCCCGAAGGCCCAAATGAGACAGAAAAGAGGAGGGAGCGCAGCCCCCTCTGAGCCACGGCGTCTGCCTCTCCGCCCCCGGGTGTCGGACCCGCTGCTTCTCCAGCTGCAGCCTGTAGAGTTGGGGCCTTCGCGCCTCCATACCTGCCTGCACCACTTCCCGCAGCAAATCTCCTCTGCGCGTGTCCGCATGTGGTTCCGCGTCTCCGCAGAGCCGTGACGAGCACAGGTGTGTTTTAGTGGCACGAGACGACTGTTAGGGATCAGGGGCCCTTTCTTTCCATGGCATTTAACGCCTTTGCCCGATCTGCCTGCCATTCCGCTCCCAGCACAGGGACGTGAGTGCCTCCCCTGCGTACTGGTCAGGTGCGTGAGTGGCCGAGCAGAGGCCGTGGGGGTGTGACAAAGCCGTGCCCCCTGCAGCCCTGACCGGCATGGCGCAGCAGCCGGCCCCACTTTCCGCATCCGTCAGAGGGGGCGTCATGGGCCTCGAGAGCCGCGCGGACCGGGGGAAAGGGGCGGGGGCTCTTACCGGAGCCCAGCCTGCAGGAGAGGTGTTCTCAGCTGACTCGGCGTCCCGACCCCTGCGAGGCCCCTGCATCCCCCCCGTCTGGGGGCCAGCGGCCGGGGCTGGGTCCTGGGACACTGCCGAGCATCAGAGTGAGTTGGGGAGGGCGGTTTAGCAGGCACTTTGTGGTAGGTTGGTGTTCACAGGCGTCTCTGTGACTCGTGCTCAGGAGCCCTGGGACAAGTGGGGACTGGCTCGGCAATGGCAGGTGACCTGCCCCAGCGGATGGCGAGCTGGGCACCAGGTTCTCCTGTGTGCTGAAGCTATGAGCTGAGAAGGGCAGACGCAGTGACCCGTTCATCGCTGAGCCCCAGCGGTCTCGTCAGCAGCCTGGACCTTGGATCTCAGCGGAGAATTTCGGGTGCTGTGAGGAGCCTGCAATCCTCGCTGTGCATTTGGAGGGTATCCCAGCAAACCCTCTGGGGAGCAGTCCAAGGCCCCCCAGAACTTGAGCGTGGCTTCCCTTCGGCAGGAGTATTTCAGACGACTTTAAGGTGCTTTCTGGAATGATCCATTATTTGAGAAAACTTTTAACAGAAAAAATGAAGCTGGTCTGTGCTTTCGACCCCTTCCAGGTGGTGTCTGCCCAGGATCTGCACCTCCCGGGCAGGCACCGGCTGCCGTGCATCTGGTTGAGCCTTGTTGTCTCGGCGACAGACTGATCAGCAGGCACAGCAGTGTGTTTGCTGGTAGAAATCACAGCCCGATGGCGAGAGACAGAGCTGCACGCGATGGTGCTGAACATCTTAAATTAGGGCTTTCTGCCTCACGCAGCCAGAGCGTGCGTGGTTTTGGTCACGCTGGCTGCAGCGGCCGCGGCTGACGCCCAGTGTTTGGGCCGGGCCTCTTCTCCAGACGCACAGTGCTCGGGAACCCAGACCCCAAGCCCCGGTGTAATTTACGTTTCTGTTTCTGAGATGCCGAGAGCTGGGGCCTCACCACTGTGGCACGTGGAACAGGCGGCTGCTGTGGGGACCAGTTGGTGGTTCCTGAGAGTCAGTCACCAGTGACCTGGCTCCTTTGCTCCTGGGTGTCAACCGAGAGAGGAAGACAGACGTCCACACAAACACCTGTACACAAATGTTCACGGCAGCTTTACCGTAGCCAGAAGGTGGAAACAAGTCAAGCGCCGACCGAGCGTGGATGGATAAACGAAATCTGGTCCAGCCACACAGCGGAAACC
>NW_011889567.1:4661-13506 GCF_000151845.1 Pteropus vampyrus | reverse complement strand
ACTCTCAGGTTCTTGGAACGGCCTGGGCTGCAGACCATCCTGCCCACGTCACCCCCCATGTGTCCCGCGACCCCTCTGCCTGGAATGTGTCCCCAGCACAGCTGCTCGTGACACGTGAGAACTGCAGACCCTCCCCGCCCGTTTCCTACCCAGCACATTCACTGCGAGGTGCTGGCTCCAATGCTGGGCCGTTGGCTCCGTGAGCCAAGCTGTTGTCTGTCCTTGTCACAGTCATCGCCAAGAAGCTGTGGGCGCAGTGCAGGCAGGTGATGGTGAGCGAGTGACCGGCCCCATCCTCCAGGGCAAGCCCAGTCTCCTCACAGGTGCTGAGACCCTGGCAAGGCCGAGCCCGACACGCCCGCCTTCCCCCCGGGTCTCGTGCCAGCAACCAGGACTGGCGTCCAGGCAGCAGCCATCCCCGGGGACGTCCAGGCGGTCCCCCCAGCCGGCACGTCTGCCACAAGGGACGAGCCAGAACCAGCATGCTGTGGGCTGGAGTTGCCGTCCGTCAGGGTCTCCCTCAGGGTGGCACCATCCGGTGGGTCCTGCCGATGTGCAGTGACTTGTGTCCCCCACGACGAGTGTCACGGAGTGGCGTCCTCACGTCCGTGACACCCCCAGGGCGTGGGCAGTCGTGCGCGTGCGGAAGTGGGGCGGAGGCTCGCGGGCCGTGCCCGTGACAGTGGGGAGCGGGCTGTGCCGGGCGCTGCCCCGGGCGCTGCCCCGAACGCTCATTTTTCTCAACGTCACGTGGTCTGCTCGCCTGCCACTCAACAAAATGCAAGTGCTCAGAACCTTTTCCTCCAGGTTCTGAGGCCGTTCAGCTTGTCTCCACTGCAGGGAACGCGTGACGCCCCCTCCCAGGGGGCGCCTGTGGGCCGAGCTGAGTCCACTCGGCTGCTCCAGCTCGCGTGGCCGGACGGCGTCGGGCCTGTGGAGCTGGGTCAGCAGAGGTCGTCCGTCCGCGGCAGGCCCCGTGGTGCCGACATGTTTCCGTGATCTGCTTGGCTCCCCTCACCCCACGGTGGACTCGCTGCTGCATCTCTTAGGAGCTGGTCCCTGGAGAAAGTGCCCATGGCGAGGGGGGTGCATCAGCCCCCATTTGCACCTGGTCAGCTGGTCCTCGAAAGCTGTGACATTACTGGTTTTCAAACCGAAGATGGCCTGAGAAGCACTTTCTCCAGAGGAGTCCCCGGCGTCGTGCATGCGTGTGAGCAGGTGCTCCGCGTGGGCCTCGAGGCAGCCTCCCCAACCAGGACGGAGGGCTGGGAGTGGTCACACCTGCCTCTTGCCACGTTTTCGATGCCATCCTCCCGATGGGACGTGTCTCGCTGAGCCCGGTGAGGGAGAGAGGCAGGAGGAGGGACCCCAGCGTGGTCCCCACCTTCCCGTGCCTCTGTCTGTCCTCCTATCGAGGACTTAACGGAAACCGAAGTAGAGGAGAAAATATAACTCGAGTGGAAATGGGAAGCGGCCTGGGGGTGACACGGGCCTGGAAGGCTGCGCACTTCGCGGACAGTGCGAGATGCTTGGTGAGTGCGCCGGGCCGGCTTTGCCATGGGAGAAGGGGCTTCAGGAGCCACAGCTGGAATCTTAGGAATGGGGCGTTTTTTGTAGCAAAGTTTGTTTGAAGACTTGGGGACCCTTGACCGACATGCGGGTTCGTGGTGAACGGAGGCGGACATCCGGCTGCGGGCCTGGGCCTTGGGGGTCCACACCTGTGCCCCCGCTGTCCCCCCTGGTGGGAATGGGGCCAAGGACTAAGTCCCGAGCCCTCTGGTGCCCCTCACTGCACTCCAGCCTCCCCTGGGAGCCGCCTCCCCAGTGACAGACGCCGGATTCCTTCATCTTTCAGCTTAAACAGCTGGTTTCCAACTTAGAAAACGCTGTTAGCCTGCTTGCCTCAGTCAACACAAACTACGCCCCAGCTCGGCAGGGTCTCTGTGGAGCACGGACACCTGTCTGGTCACGTGTTCCCCGCCTCCCCCCTCCCTGCGGTTCCCACCCCCTACCCCGCGAGAACGGCCCGGTGTGGTGGCTGCTGTATGTGTCCGTGTGACTTGCCGGGGGGTGCCCCGCCCCTGGGTGCCAGGAGGGACTTTCCAGAGGCGCAGCCAGGTCGGTGGCCGCGCCCAGCACAAAGGGAGCACGCGACCTGCTCCCCCCCACCACCGGGGCTGGGTGTGCACCGCCCGCTGCCCTGGGTCTCCGCACTCCGGGGCCTCCGGCTCCGCCTGCAGATGGCAGGGGCTGGGCTCCCCGGTTTCCACAACTGCGTGAGGCAGCATCAGCCTCTGATCCGCACACACACGCGCTCACACTCGCACGCTCACTCATGTTCACGCACACTCACTCACGTGTCCATGCATGCTCACACCCACACGTGCACATGTGCATGCCAACACACGTGCACACTCAGACACGCATGCTCACACGCTCGCACACATACACCCCCACTTTCACGCCACCTATCAGGTCTGTCTCTGGGGCACCCTGACCAACACAAACGTGGCTTCGGGGAGCTGAGACGCCTCCCCTGCAGATGGCAGCAAGACCGGCCATTTGTGCCCGGGTGCCCCCCAGCTCCCCCCAACTCCCCTCTCCCCTGCCCTGCGGTGGCCCCACCCAGTCTGGTGGCTCAGGGAGCCTCTGCTGAGGACCTGCCTCCCCCAGGCCTTTCCGAACTTGTCCCATCCGTCCACTGTCCACCGTGCACGTGCTGCGCCTTGGGGCCCCTGCTCATCTGCACTCCCCAGGAGTCACCATGCTGACGTGTGTGTTCACACGTTTCCCAGCAGACGAGAGGCCCCCGGCTAGAGCTGTCCCCTTTGTCTGCTGTGACTGCCCAGTGTCTTTGACTGAAAACTCACACGCGCCCATCATGGTGACGCTTTGGGTCAGCTTTACACTTGGTGAGACCCCTGGGAGGCTCGGCTAGATGAAGCAGCTTCGCTGGACACACCAGAGGGGTCAGCGTGTGTGACGAGGGCCAGACGTTAGGGTCCCAGTCTGCTGAGCTTCCAGTGTTTGTAGTCGCTGAGTCCCTAAAGAAAGGAGGCGCCTGGTCCAGAGAGAGACGTGTTCTAGCCTCGCCTCCCCTCTCTGGCCCTCTGCACTTCGGCGGCGGACAAGGGTCAGCGAGACCCCACCAGGAACAAAGCTGCCACCTGTGGCCTGGGCTTCCCGCCCGAGCGCCCGCACCCAGTCGCAGCCCTGCTCCCCGAGGCGGAGGCATCTGCGTGACCCAGCGGAGCCCTGCAGCCCCAGGAAGCAGGACAGCGGGACCGCACGTCCCTCCCCCGCTGGGCTGGTGATCTCACCGAGCACGGTTAGAAGACTGGAAATACTGTTTTGTTTTAAGTCACAAGCTGCCACTGAGCAGAGCAGATGTGTTTTCTTATGTGGTGACTAATTAAATGTCATGAGGGAAGGGGTCACGCCCTGACGGGGAAGGTGGGGGTGGCAGTGAATTGCTTAGGACACACCTGTGGGAATCTAGATTCTGGCGGTGGGGGGGGATGTGGGTGCATTTAGTTTGATAATTAATCCCAATGTTCGCTTTCGAATATGTATCTAGTACAGCTAGAGTATTTTATCATCATTTAAAACAGATTAACAGTCTTAATGTAGGGAGACTACGGTACATAACACCTTCCTGGTTCATGTGTCATGGGTCAAAGGCCGAGTTGTGCACAAAAAGGTCAGGGTGATTCGGAACTCAGAAACTGCCCCTCCGTGCGACACCCTTTCTGGACGGAACCGCGGCGCGTGGGGAAGGGTTGGTCTCGGTCACCATGACGCTCTGGCCTAGCTGGGCCGACGTGAGACAGCGTGTTTCTGTGTGCCGCGGGGTGAGGACAGCCTCAGAGCCTTACCGAGTACCCGCGTCGCCCTCCAGGGCGCTGGCTGCGGAGACCCCGACTCACCTGCCGAGGGCGCACAGCACCCTGGCCTGCCCACCAGCTCCCCACCCTTCTCTAAAAGTCCATTCCGGAACTTTCCACCAAGACGAAGAGCCTGGTGCCCCGCGGGCGGGGGAGGTTGCCCAGGTCAGCTGGTGCCTGCTTGGCGAGGTGAAGTGGGGTTCTCCAGGACGTGGCGAGGCCGCCGTTGGCACACTCACGGCCCTGCACATGGCACACGGTCTCGGAGCCCAATCGTCCGACCCCAGGGGCGGGCTGCACCGGGCGGGAGCTCTGCCGGTTTCCGCCTCGCGTCGAAACGGGAAAGACGAGCCAAGAGCACAGCGTTTGTTTACGGGTGCAGATGGTGACGGTGGCAGCTTTGCCACTCAGGAAATAAATGGGAATATGAACGATAGTGTGTTCCGGCAACCTCCTGGCGGTTAGTGGTTCACGCTGTTTAAAACCAGCGTGTCTGAAATGTCGAGCTGGTGGGTGTTGGGTTTGTGTGGTGGTCGGATGGGCAGAGCTCCCCCGCTCCGGCCTCTCTCTCGGGATCTGAGAAGGCCCAGGGCCCAGTGGTTCTCTCTGCTCTGGACACAACATTCAGACAGGATGCTAGTGAAGAGTGGACCCCACGAAAAGCACTCAAAAATGGGTCATAAGCCTCACCCCGGAGACTGGATGCGGACACGCCCTGAAGGGAGGGTCCCTGAGGCTCGCAGGGCTCAGATCACGGGGCAGGGTGGGGGTGGGCACGCTGGCTGCAGTTTGGACCTGGTGTGACGGGGTCGTGGTGGCGCCGTGGACACAGCGAGGACCTCGGGCGCCAGGGTGAGAGCCCCGCTTCAGACCACGGCACAGAGACCCAGCTCGGCGTCACCGACTTCTGTTTTCAGTGCTATGGCATCACTTTCATCCTTGTTAATTTCTTCCTTCTGTCTCCCTGGGGCTTAGATCACTGACGTGACGTCTCTGACTCGTGTGCGATGCCACGCGTCCCGCGGCGTCCGTCGGCCGCGCTGCCCTTGGCCGCGCCGTCTCGTTTCCACGTGGGTCTTTGTGTCTCTCCGCAGAGAAGAGCCGTGTTGCCTCGAAGGCCGTTGATATTTTCCGAGTGTTTGGAGAGTTCCCCGTGGTCTCTCTCGTCCTGATTTCTAGTTCGACCTCAGGAATCACAAATTTGATGCACTCGGTGTGACTTCAGTTGTGAAGAATTTTTCGAGGTTTGTTAGCTGGCCCAGGAAATGGCCCATCTTGGCTCCGTGCCGCAGGCACTTGAAAAGCACACGTGCCCCGCCGTTGGCTGTTCTGGAAGTGTCTGCCAGGCCTGGCCGGTCGACTGCTCCATCGCGTCCGTGTGGTCGGCGTCCCTGGCGGTCACCGCGAGTCCGCTTCTCCTTTCTGCTCCTTCGGGGCTTCTGCCGGTTTTTCGGTTGCCTCGGTTGTGTGCCCCACGGTCGGCGCACACCCGGGTAGGGCAGCCTCGGGGGGCTGGCTGCTCTGTCCTTGTGTCGCTCTGTCCTGCTCTGCACCTTGGCCCGGAGTCACTTTGTCTGGTGTCAGCAGTGCGTCTGATTCGTCCTCGTAACGTCCACGTGCTCCGTCTTCCTGCCCTTCCGCTGTCAGCTTGCCTGTGTCGTCGTGTCTGACACGCGGGGCTCCTCCCTGCCGCTGTGGGGGGGCCCCCCGCTGACCCAGGGCCCGAGCCCGCACCTCATCGTTCCAGCAAACCCGGCACACGCTCTTCCGATGGCGTCTTCCAGACCACTTTAAAATTACGTCTGTGTCTCTGCCCCACTAGTTTCCCGGTCGGGTCCCTTTGGCACAGACTTTCTCTAACTCGTTGCTGTGTCCCTGAAGCCACAGGGCCTGCTGCCAGCTTCAGTGAGCAGCTGCTGAGTGTGGAGCTGGGTGCTGGCCAAGGACACGCACTGGTCGGTCGCAAAGAGCGGGTGCGTGGCAGGGTGGATAGCGAGATCCGTGTCTACGAAGCAACAGAGCAGACAGCACACGCGTGCCGTGGGGACAGGGCCCGAGAGACCCACCCGACCTCCGGCGGGCACGTCTGGAGGACAGCAGAACACGTTCTAACGTCACCAGCACAAGCGCCGAACAGTCGCCCTTTTTCCTACATCCTTCTGGACCTGGCCATTTCGGTGTGGAATGAACAGTGACAGTAATTTGGTCGATGGTGTAATCAATCAATGATCAATAGGCTGAGACCTGGCACTGGGTCCTGGCTCCAGAGACCAGGCCCCCTGGTGTCCACCTCATGCCTGCAGCCTGTCTGGGGCCTGTGTGATGGCCTCTCATTGGCCTCGGCCCATGAATTTCGGCTCTCCACGTGGAAGTGATTTTGTCCCTGAAGTCCCTTCCTGAGCTGCGACCAGTGTTCACATGGCGGTGAGCCTGCTCGCAGACGCGCAGCTGCCCGGGGCCCGTGGGACGGCACGCCCCGGGACCCTGCAAATTAAGGGAAGTACCATGTGCGCCTTTCTGGAGGGAACTGAGGCAGGAGAAACTGTCTTGTTTATAGGTGTCGGAGGCCATTCCCATGATTATTCCGTTCACTCTCTTCCCATTTTTCCAACCCTCTTACCCAGTTTTCCCGCTCATGCTTTCTGTGGTTTATTTTTTTTTAATCAATCAAGCTTGGGTCTCGCAGAAGTATGAATGAGGAAGGGCCAGCGTTGTTGACACACAGCCCGTTTTGCGTGTGCCCGTGGGCTGGTCTCATTATGACTGCTGCGGGGGCACCTACCAGAGCAGAAGGGGGGGGTGGCTGGGGAGGAAACAGCAACCTGTCTGGTCGGTATTTTCCTTTCCAGCCCGTCCTTCGATGGCGTGCAGAAATGCAACTTGGTGTCCTGCTACTTTGCTGAAGTCATTTATTAGGTCAAACGGCTCTTTTGCAGAGTCTTTAGAATTTCCTGTATATAGGATCATATCTGCAAATAGAGATAATTTCACTTCTTTTTTCCGATGGGGAGGCCTTTTGTTTCTTTTTCCTGTCCACATGCCCTGCCTGGGACTTCCGGTGCCGTGCTGAGTGGACTTGGAGGGAGTGGGCATCCTTGTTCTGTTCCTGATCTTAGGGCAGAAGCTTTCCGTCTTTCGCCGGCGAGTGTGTTTTCTGTGGCTTATTCGGCTATCCCTATTACCACGTCAAGGTAGTTTCCTTCTATTTCCATTGTGTTGAGTGTTTTGTAATGAAAGAGTGTTGAATTTGTCAAATGCTTTTTCTGCATCAATCGAGATGATCGTATTTTTCTCTTCATTTTGTTGGTGTGGCGTATTACATCGATCGCTTTTTGTGTGTTTAACCATCCTTGCCTTCCAGGAATAAACCCACTTGGTCACGGTGCTGGATTCTGATTTCTGGAATGGTATTGAGTCTTTTTGCATCATGTTCATATGAATATTGGTCTGTAGTGTTCTTCCTTGTGTCTTTGTCCGGCTTTGGTATCAGAACCATGGGCCTCCGGAAACGAGCTGGGAAGTGTTTTCTCCTCTTCTGGGAAGGGTTGGCATTCTTTAAACGTTTGGCAGAATTCACTAGTGAAGCCATCAGGCCCATGGCTCTTCTTTTTGGGGAGATGTTGGGTTACTTAAGTCCTTACCATAGGTCTATTGAGATTTTCTCTCTTTGGTATTTTCATTTCGTCCACCTGTTGTTTCAGGGGCAGTTTGCTTGCTTTTTCCCTTTGACTGGGCCACACTGCCCTGTTTATTCGAATGTTTTCTTATTTTTTGGTGGAACATTAGATAGACATCTGAATCTAATAACGTGACTCTGAATACCAGATTCTCCCCTGCCCCCAGGATTTGCTGGGATTTTTGTCATTCGTTTTGTTTTTTGTTGTTGTTGTCTTGCTTTGTTTGGTAGGCTCTCTCCGTGCCAAGTATCAGCCTGAAATATAAACATAATTATCTCCTCAGGTCTTTTCTGAGCCATTCTCTAGGCATGTGTGGTCACTTTCTCACGTTCCCCTATATGCAGGTTTGTTTGTTTGTTTGTTTTTAATGTCCCAGTGTTTAATGTCTGGATCCCAACAGGGAAAAAAGGTGACAAATGAAGCTAGGGAAGGGCACTTGCCCTTTAAATCTCCTGGAAGTCAGAAACCATGGGGGGCGGGGCCTGCCTCAGTGGTGGCAGTGCTGCATGGCCACCCCCCTCCCATCCTCACCTCTATGACCAGAAGTAGCAATCAGCATAGATTCCCAAACTTCGGGGGGCAGGATTCTTTTCGCCTACCCTGTCTTCCACAGTCTGTGTGCAGGCTGCTTTAGGAAGTGTACCCAGCTGCCTGCCAGGGGGGGGCCAGGGTGGCAGATAGGGAGCTGCTGCTGCACTGACAATGGAAATGGACCGAAATTATTGTCGCGTTCTTCTGGGAGCTGCAAGCCTTCAGCGGAGCCCAGAGGTCCACAGCGACATCAGACAGCTTCTGCCCTGCGGTCGCCCTGCTCCCGCCTCCACAGGGTGCAGTCAGGCCCTTGTGAAACGCGCCGCTGTTGTTACTTCTGTTCCTCCCTCTTAACCTCCCTATCATGTCTTGGGTTGCCGTGGGTCAGTTTGGAGATTTCTAGAAAGTTAGTTTTGGTGAGGCACTCGCAGTGGCCATTGGCCTCTAACGTTGGCCAACAGGGGTGGTGAACACGGTTGGGCCCGCTCGGCGGGTGGGGGAGGCTGCGGGTCGGGGACGCAGCGCACGCCGTCAGCTGCGGTGGTCGCATGGCGCCCTGCAGGCTGTTTGACGCTTTCCAGAGCAGCGCGTGTGGCAGCGTGAGGCGGTCATTCGACTCCCGGGCCGGTGCGTGAGCCTGGGAAAGACTTCTTGTCACACGTGCCTCGATCGTGACCCTCACTGTCCGCCTGGCCTTTTGCAGAGGAGGCGGAGCACGGGCTGGCGGCGGGCTCGCTGTCGCGGCGGCGGCGG
>NW_011889567.1:0-2431 GCF_000151845.1 Pteropus vampyrus | reverse complement strand
TAACACACCCCGCGCACCAGCACCTGCTCTGTTGGCACTGGGCAGCCCTGGGACTGGCACAGACCCTGCCATGGGAGAGACGCTGGGACGCATGGGCCAAGGTCAGGCCTCCGAACCCCTAACGGGTGTGACTCTAGGAGGCAGGTTCCAAATATTCACAGTTTACAGTCGTATTTCAAACAGCCGACTGGGCGTTGAACTCCCAGATGTCGCTGAGAAAGGTGGGCTTTGCTGATGGGGTGCTGGCAGAGGGGACACCGAGCGTCCTGCGGGCCTTCGTGGGGTTGGCAGCAGGAAGTGGCCTCTGCCCCATCGGAAGGAAAAGCTCAGCCACACCATTTGTGACCAAAAGGTGACATTTACTCAGATAAAGCGCAGTCTTCGGGGCTCCACTGACTCAGGCTGCCCTTGAAACGGTTTGGTGCTAGGTGGACAAGCCTGCCACACGCCTCCAGACTGGCCGGTGAGAACGCACCCCCACCTACCCGCCCGAGATTGGACATATAGAGTCTGTTATCTTCATTTTTAAATAACAAGTCGCACAGATTAAATTCATTGTCACTTACCTATGATCTTCTAGCAATATTTACATGTTTAGTAATTTCAAATGTTTATTCATGTTTATACCAATTTTATATGAAGAGTATTTCCTATTAGAATTTAATGTTGAAAAGAAAATGTTACACTTATATTTTGAGAACTAAACTTTGACCAAATAAAGCTTCCATATAAATACAGGTAAAAATATTTTTCTAGGTGGCCTTTCTATGCAGCTGCTGCTCCTGTGGCCCAGCGCCCCCTGCTGGTCACTGGCAGAACTGTCCTGACCTCGTGCACGTCAGGCCCATAGCAGACGGAAAACTGTATCTGGATGCTTTCATTTTCCTGAATCCGTTAAGTGAAAAGCAAACTGTTTTCCTTTTGTGCAGAAACTATTTATTGCTCAGAAATAGTTTTTATTGACTAGTTGAGGTTTCCTGCGCCAGTGTCTGACGTGGCTATTTAGATGCCAGGCTGTCTGTTTAGTTCCTGAGTCCAGGGAAGACCAAAGACGCTCGCTGCGGGCTGAGCCCGCATGCTTCCGGGTTCGTGAGCTCCAGCGCACTGTCCCAGCATCTTGCTGGGCGCTTCAGCAGTTGGAAGAAGTTTTTACTACTGCAAGTATTATAGAACTAAAATTCTAACACTAACTTACTATCACAAGGGAAATGTCCATTTACTAAGTTATTGCTGGTTAAGGAGTATCTTGTTGAATACCTGGGTCTGTTACCAAGAAGGAAAGTTGTATTTCTTACCACGTTTTAAGTTGTTAAGCAAATGTGAATAATTTTTTTAAAGAAAAAAAGGCTTACTCTGAGGTTTGTGTGCTATTGTTCATAATCTTAGGAGTTATGAACTGCTTGGAACACCCGCTTGAGTGTATTTTTCTACCCAGATCTATACTTCTGCTATTTTTTCTTAAAAATGTTATATTACATGTTACAAGTTTTCTTGGTTTTATATATCAAAAAATAAAGACATTTTCTCTGCTTTTAATGGTATTTTTCATTTATGTTCTAAATAACGGAAAGAACGTCAGTGCCGACGTTGGCTAGAGTGTGGGATGTTGGCCCTCTGTACCAAGACCCTCTCATGGATCTTTTCTTCACTTGATCCTGGCACAGTCTCCATGAGGCAAGCAGTATAATGTCCGTTTCACAGGCGAGAAGATGGACCCAAACTCGACCAGGTAGTAGGTCATTTTAAATCACTACATTACAGTCACATGTGAGGGGAGAGAGCTGTGTCAGGCCCAGAACCTCCTTCAGAAAACGCTCTTCTGAATACTTGCTGTACAGCTCTCCCTAAATAAACTCTGGTGTGCAGAATCCCCACTAACGCTTTATTGTTCTGATGATGCTAAGTATGTCCTGCATAGCATCATTCAGTAAGTTACAAATGTCACGGAGACAGCGGGAGCACCCCTAACTCCTCGAAGAGCATGACAGGAGCTTTGCCTGAATTCGTCACCTGCCGAGTCCTCTTGATGACACCAAGCCACGGGTGCCCTTGTCTGGTGTCCAGCTGGGGAGACAAGTAGGTGGACATTCATTTTCACAGTCCGATGAGCTGGCAGGTACTTAGATACCAACGCTGGGTACATGCTCTAACGGAACTCACGTGACGCAGTCAGATGCAGGCGCTTGACCGTGTGCAAGGTGCACAACCCTGGCTGCTGGCAGGTGGCCATACTGCCAACCCCAGAGCAGGCAGTGATGCTCAGAGGAGCCAGCCTTTCAGCTGATGATGAGGCTGTCCCCTAGTCAGTGAGGTCATGTCATATCTTATAAAGGGATCACAGGAAGTGGGGTCTTGTGGCAAGTTGCAAAGGCATTTGAAAAATGCTGTTTAAAAATCCAACTTAGCTAAAATTTGAGGTAAGTTTTCCAAC
>NW_011889566.1:101898-103756 GCF_000151845.1 Pteropus vampyrus | reverse complement strand
AGGGTGTGACCAGGTGCCAACTCACCCATTCAGACCGCCTTAAACTTTGGCTGGGGACCCCTTAGGTCCTTGGGATAGGTTTTTGTGGGTTCAATTAAAAAGAGATTTTTTCATTTTCATGGTAATCCTAAAGAAAAACCAAAAAACAAATTTTGTCAGTTATAAATGCCATCTCCTTTTATAAAGATAAGATGCATTTTAAAGGTATTTCCTACAATTGGAGTTTGGGGGTCTTAAGTCAAAGTTTCTCAAATCTAGGTCCCTGGGACCCTGGGAGGTAGAGATCACTGGGGAGCGTGGGAACTTTTCTTTAAAAAGCATCCGAGAAAACCGGCCGTGTCTTCCCCTCCCCGTTTGCTCCTGATGACGAGCCAGCGCCGGCCGAGTCTGGAGGGACCTCTGTGTGCTCAGCTTTGAGGGGGCCCCCGAGCGCTCCCTGGCGCACCGTGCCTCCGAGGCGCCAGCCTCATGGGAGGGTGCGTTTCTGACTTGCGCTGTGCTGGCCCCCAGCACCCAGGGCGCTGTGTCCACGGGTGTCTGCGGCAGAGAACCCACTCCCGTCCCTTCGCACTCAGGCCCGAGCCAGTCCAGTGAGTGAGGCCTCGCTCCGTGGCCCGGCGTCTCCTGTCAGCCCCTGGCCAGTGCAGACAGGGCACGTTGGCCTGAGGGGCCACTTGCCATCCTCCGCAGCAGCACGGAGCTCAGGCCGTCAGACTCTTCCTGTGAGGGAATCGCTGTCACCTTCTTCTCGTGATGGGGAGGTGACGTGTGTGAATGCTGAAAGCCAGCTGTGAATGACAAGCAGATGCGACAGGCAGGCCACATCGCTGTGCGGCTCGGGGTTCATTTCTGCCCACTCCTCGCCCCTGCTCGCCGACGGGTGGGGCAGAGGTGTCAGGCGCCCGTCTGTGGCCGGCAGGGAGGGCCGGCCCATGCTCTGCTCCTTCCTGCCCAGCGCGTGGCCCTTCGGGGCCTGCCTGCAAAGCACGCTCGGACCTGCAGCCGAGGGCTGCAGGCGCCAGTGTCCTGCCAGGCGAGAGCCCAGGAGAAGCCCTGTCCTGGGGCTGGCCAAGGCTCAGCAGCGGGGGCCTCCAGACACCGTGGGGGTGTCATGGTGGGCTGCAGAAAACCACACAGCCGAGCTGCTGACATCACTTTTAGTGGCCACACGTCTCAGGTGGCCATCGGGACACCAGTGCTGTCCCCGCCAAGCCACACAGGCCGGGTGTGGAGGAGCCCCCAGCCCAGCAGAAGGTGGTCGGTGAGGCCCCTCCGCGGGTGCCGCCTCTGTGTCATGGAGGAGGGAACTCGGCTGTGGGAAGCGTAAAGCCCGGAGCTCACTTTGTTTCCAGGCACTTAAACCGGTTCACCAGAAGCTGTAAGGTCCGGGATCTGGGCGCTGGGGGCGGCCGAAGCCGTTCGGCAGGCGCCCCCCTGGATCTGGGCGGAGGTGGGGCTGCTCCCCCCAGCTCCTCGGGCCGCACGTCTGGCCGTCGGTGCCCGAATCACACTGGAGTGATTTTTGAGTAAGATGGAGACGGCCCAGTGGCCGGCTTTGTTACTTTCCACGTGTCCGTTCTTCCGTGCATTTAATAAGAGGCGCTTTATTCTACATCAAGACACGTTTGGTCCCCACTAACTTTTATTTCTAGTTCATTCCGTGACATTAGGCAACGCGCCACAAATGTCACTCGTGACGTCGCCCACACGCTTCTCCTGCTTTTCCGTTTCTTCCTCCCCCGAGCGTGTGCTCCGCTTGTCTGTGCGTCGCGGGTAAACTGTCCTCCGTGCTGCTCCGCAGCTTTCACATTCTCGACCGCCGGCCTTGCTGGTGGCGGTTCAGCTCTCCCCGCTGCCG
>NW_011889566.1:99468-101303 GCF_000151845.1 Pteropus vampyrus | reverse complement strand
CCACTAAGGGCCCTCGCCCCGCCCGGACCCACGGCGGGCTCTGCCTGCCCCGAGTCACGCGGTGAGCCACCCGGCCTGCCGAGGTCGGCCCTCCCGGGCCGCTGAGCGAACCGGCGGCCACTAAGGGCCCTCGCCCCGCCCGGACCCACGGCGGGCTCTGCCTGCCCCGAGTCACGCGGTGAGCCACCCGGCCTGCCGAGGTCGGCCCTCCCCTCTTGTGGAGCCCCCCGTCCTCGGCCCCCGGCTGTCCCCCTCCCCTGTCACTCCCAGCACTTGGCGCCACCCAGCTTGGCTGAAGCCTCTGTCCTCGCGCCCATTTCCCTGCTTGCCTGAGAGCAGACCCCTCAGGTCGCCCCCTCTCGACTTCCCTTCTCTCCCCTCGGCGCCCCCCATCCCTCTGAAATGGCCCGCCAGGGTCCCCAGCAGCAGCGTCTGGCCTCAGCGCACTTGACCCGTCCCCAGCGTCAGACAGTCGTCACCCCGCCCCTTGGCCTCCAGACACCATGCTCCCTCAGCCATGCGCACACGGGGCGCTCCGCTGGCCCCCTCCGCCAGACCCCCAGCCGTGGGACACCCCGGCCTGGCGCTCGGCCTCTTCTCTCCTCTGCCAGCCAGAGATCTCGCCCAGGCCCACGTGGCGCTGAGCCCCCCTCCGGTGCCCCCGGCATGGCCCTCCCCCCGCCCTGCCCGCCTGACCCCCGCAGAGACGTGCGTGTCTTCTCTGGCTTCGCTGGCCCAGAGCGGATCTCTGTTCACTCCGGAGACTTGCTTGGCCCTGGTCTCGGAACCCTGTCCACCCCGGGAACAGGGTAGATCCCACGGGGCCATCCCAGCCTCTGCTCCCGTCAGCCCGTAGCCCGTCCATGGCCAGGCGTGTGCGTGTTCTGTGTGTGCGTGCGTGTTCTGTGTGTGTGTGTGTGTGCATGTTCTGTACATGTGTGTGTGTTCTCTGTGTGTGTTCTGTGTGTGCGTGTGTTCTCTGCGTGTGTGCGTGTGTGTGTATTCTCTGTGCGTGTGTCCTGTGCGTGTTCTCTGTGTGTGTGTGTGTTCTCTGTGTGTGTGCTCTGTGTGCGTGTTCTCTGCATGTGCGTGTTCTCTGCGTGTGCGTGTTCTGCGTGTGTGCGTGTTCTCTGCGTGTTCTGTGCGTGTGGCTGGAAACCCTCTCGTCACCTCCACAGCCCGCGGCCAAGTCGCCATCGAGTCCCCTCTGACCCACTAATCAGCCTGAAAACAACGCACTTTTGCTCCCCTAAAACCCTCCCTTTGCACCTCACGCGGAGACGTTTGCCGAGACGGAGGCAGAGCGCGTCAGCACCTCGCCCGCAGCCGCAGCCGCAGCGGCTCCCCGTCTTCTCAGCAGGAGCCCGGTGTGCCCCTCCCCGTCTCTCTCCCCCAGTGGAGGCGGGGTGCTCTCTGCCGAGGGCCCGCGCAGCGCCTGCCACAGTGCGGTGGCGCCCCAGTGTCTGCGTAGGTCACTCGTTAACGCTTCGGACTTTTGAGTACAATTAACTTGAAAAGGAGGATTCCGGTACAAAAATAAGGAAACAAAATCAATTTTGAAAATCACTGCTGCTGCAGGAAAATTAGCATCATATGATTCTTTCGAACTCTAGTTGATATTTTTAAATGTTTAGAAGGCGTTTTCCTGCCGTGAGCGTGAATCTTAATGTCCCGGCATATACGGTGTTTCGTCGTGCCGTGGAGCAGCTTAGACGTGCAAGGACCCACCGCCTCTGGACGTGGGGACAGCTTCGGCGCTCACCTTCTACCCCGGGGCATCTTCTGGGCATGGGGACTGGGCACCGAGTGAGAAGGGACTTTGGGGAGAGGGCGGA
>NW_011889566.1:86285-95533 GCF_000151845.1 Pteropus vampyrus | reverse complement strand
GTTCAGGTAAAGGGAGTACGGAGTGGGCTGGAATCTGAGGTGGGACCAAGAGATAACATGAAAGGTCACCTTCCTGCCCTCCGCCCTTTTGCTCCCCATTTTACCGAAGAGGAAATTGGGTCACAGAGATGCTGAGTTACCTGCCCAGCCCCCTCGGAGTGGGGAGGCCACGACGCAGCCCAGTGGTCTCCCGCGGTGCCCGGGCCTTCACCCCTTTCCCCTGTGGAGTACACCCTAGAAGCCCCTCACGTCACTTAGCTGGCCACACCCGGCACTGGGGCGGTGTAGGTTTCATGTTAAACACTGAAAGTATAAACTATTTTCTTTTCTTTTTAAATCACATAGCTTAAAGGAGAAATGTACTAAACGGGTTTCTTAATTTTTTTCTTTATTGCTCAAGAAAATTTATTTGTGGGGGTCAAAATAGTAGAAGACGGAAAAATAACGGGTCACGCATCCTATTCCTTGGATTTTAGGGAGAGTGTGGGTAGTGATGAATTCAACTGAAATGCTTTACAATCTGCTCACTTTGGAGTTTATCTGCAAAAAATTGGGTTACTCTAACAAAAATACTGTAGACTAGATAGCATAAACAATTTCTCACGTTACAAACACTTATTCATGGAGGCCGGGCAATCAAATCGAAGGTCACGGCACCAGCGGACCTGGTGTCTGGTGAGGGCCTGCTCCCCGGCCGGACGGCGCCTTCTCGGACCCTTGCTTGGCCGGAGAGCAGAGAAAAGCAAGCTCTCTGGTGTCTCCTCTCCTTAAAGGGGCACTAAGGCCATCAGAGGCGCCACCCTCGGCCGAAGGCCCCGCCTCCACGTACCATCGCGTCAGAGGTTGGGGTTCCACCTGTGAGTTTTGGAGGGACACAGATATCTGGCTCATCCCATCAGGTCTCAATTGATGTCGGAACGGCGTGGTTCCTGTCCTGCCATTACTGGAGACGTCCCTTTTCCCTTGAGGCAACACCGGCCGTGTGCTGGTGTAGTGACTGACCAGTCTGCACTCTCCTTCTCTGTGTCTTCTGTGACTGTCTGTTTACCGGCATGTCACCAAAGGGACGGCAGGCCTTGGTTCAGGCCCGGCCACCCCGCAGGCTGACCTCCGTGCGGCTTGACCAGGCGGTCGTTGGCCCTGGTTGTTTGGGGGTCCCCTTCCACAGGGGCCTCTGAGCACCAGCCAGCTTGGTCCCCGCCCTTAGGTAGCGGGAACAGCTCACACTCTGGAGGTGGTTCTTGGGCCAGCAGGCAGGATGCCCCACAAGATTGGCTGGACCCCTCGTGTCTGGGGGGCCGAGAGCAGAGTGTCACCCGGCCCCTGCTCACCAGCACTTCGCAGACAGCACGGCTTTTTTCTCTTTATGCCAGAAATGAGGAGATACGTAAAGAAAGGGGTGGGCGAGGCGGGGATGGATGTGAAGAGAAACACTGGTGTCGCCTGGCCGCGTGGAGGGCCCTCTGCCGGTCCTCGTGGCTTTATGCTGACGACCTTGGGGATGGTCGAAATTTGTCACCCTTGTAGCTATGCGTCCTCCTTGTCACCCTGCCTTCTCTGAGGATCTTTCTGATTGGCCATGGCTCAGCAAACACTGAGCGCTGGGTGCTGCCCAAAATGCTAAGGTTATTCCACCCTCTGACCCGTGGGAGTCCACGCGTGCCCTCTGGGGACGGTGGCCTTCCTCCCAGAGTAGCGGCAGACAGCGCCAGGCGAGGCGCGGTCCCAGCGTGTTCAGACGGGAGCACCCGCTGTCCATGTGGCAGCGTGGAGCCCCTTTGCTCCTCCAAGTGTAAACCTGAGCGTGATTGGCCTGGCCGAAGGGGCCCGGAGACCCCGTCAGAGCTCCTGGGGATGCCAGGCACCCGCGTCCGCGTCTCTGACCACCTGGCGGCCCTCCGTTAGTTAGCTCCGTATGGAGGAGGCAGCCAGGCGCCCAGGTTTGTTTGGAAAGACCCACCATGACCTCACGCTGTCCCTGTCTGGGAGCCCCCAGACCGCATGGCAGAGGAGTGGGGGCGCGCGGGAGGACAGAGCCTTCCCTCGTCTGTCCGCTGGGACAGCCTCTCGCTGCTGGGAGAGCAGAAGGCCGGGTCCGCTGTTGAACCTGTCCAGCGGCCCAGGGGAGCGGGCGGGCAGGCTCCTGCGCGGGGCCTGCGGCTGGCGCTGGGTCGGGGGCGCTGCCCTGGCCTAGCAGAGTCCCGCTGTCTCCTCACCGGGCCCCTCGGGCCTGCCCCAGGGACCGCTGTGACGGGGTTGGGGCGCAGCCTGGCCCGGCACTGCCCGAGGCCCCAGCGGATCCCAGCGCGTGGCCGGGTCGAGCCTCCTCGACCGGACCGCTGGCCTGATTCGCGAGAAAGGCTTCTTTCCGAACGCGAGCCGTCGCTCCCCCTCTCTGGGACTCGTGGGGAGCGGCATCGGGGAGCGTTCGCGTTTGCAGGGGCGGCTTGTCACCCCTGCGCTGAATCATGAGCACGGACGGCCCCACGGGACAGCGTCCGTCCAGGGCCCCGGGCACCGCGGCCCGTCAGGCGCCGGCTTCTCGGTGGTGGGGGCCCCGCTGCCTCGGGGTGCGGCACAGGCTCAGCACGTGTGCGAGGGACAGCTCTCGCTGTCGCCTGCCCCCCCGTTTCCCGGCAGTGGCGATGCGTTATCATTTTCTTTTTTAACTTAACAGCATTTTGCATTCATCTGGCTTATGCTGTATTGAAACAGATACAGTAAAATCTGTCTGTTTTTGTGAAAAGTCTGCAACACATACAAACATTTCTTTTTAGGTCCGTGAACTTCATCGTCCAATCATGACGGACAGTTTTTAGATCCTTGAAACCTCACCCTGAGTTGGGGACCAGCGTTCTTTGCTTTACTAATGCAAACTTTATCCTTTGGGGATGTCCAGGATCAGAATTTATAAAATATCAGGATTGGTTTATGAATCTTAAAATAATGCTGTTTCTGACCACATACATCCAATTGGAGCTCCTTAAAGAAATACAGGATCATGTGAAGAATTTATTGACGTTTCATAAAAATTACATGTAATCCCACCACTTGGTGATAACCATTGCCAGTTTAGAATTTGGCTTCTTTCTTTCCATAAATGCATCCTATAGTTACCTGGTTATACAGGTACGTATTTAAACATTCCCCGAGACCATGATGAAAATGCAGTTCTGAGTGGTGTTTTATTATGTGTGTGTCATAAGCATTTTTCCACGTCATTAAAATCTACGAAAACTTTTTTACAACTGCAACATACATCATTTATATGAATGTACTTTACCAATTTTCCTCAATGGCGGTTTGACATTCATTTTATTAAATAAGTAGGTTTTTTTTTTTCTTATTTTTTGCAAACGGATCCCTAGAAGTATCGGGTCAACGGGTTTTACCTGTTTAGTTAGTGTTTCCTAAAAACGTGTGGATGCCGATGGCAGTAAATCAATGACTACGAGAATAGCATCCACGGTGTCTCCAAGGCTCCCGGTGGGCAGCCGAGTCGCTGGGAATTCTGGCCTCGCTTCGGCCCAGTGGACGGGTCACCTTCCCTTTTGTCTCCCCATGGGCCTCGCCGCCAGGACCCAGAGGTGCAGTGCTTGCTGCTGGCGGACGGGAAGCATTCTGCCCATCAGAGCCACGTCGTCATCCTCCCCGGCAACGGCGGGAGCGGCATGGCCGCCATCAGCTTCGTCGGGGCCTTGAAAATCCCCGTGAGTACACGTGCCTGGGAAGAGCTTCGAAAAGGGTCTTTTGCGCATGCTGGGGAAAGAGGCTGCCCAGTCGATCGCCAGGCTCGGGAAGAGCAGTCGGGGATCCCATGCTGCGAGGGTCAGGAGCCCAGGGCAGAAGCCGGGGCCGTGAGCAGGCGGCCTCGGCACCGAGCGAGCAAGGCTGGGGTCCCGTTGGCCTCGCACTGCATTTAAAATTTTTTGAAATTAGTTGTCTCGATTTAGAAATTCGGAAATTTCACAAATAGGCCTCTCTTCTTCACTTAAAAGACCAGAAAAGACTGGCTCTTCCGGGCCCGCACTGCCCTGTGGCTCAGCACCTCCCTGGTGCACCCCGCCCCGGCCGGCCTGCCAGCGAGCCCCGGGGGCACCGGACCCCGGCCCTGCCTTGCGCTCTGTGGCCGGGGGGCATCTGCGTGAGCTCCTTGCCCTTTCAAGGGCTTTCAGAAGGAGAAACCACCTCTGACTGACCCGGCCTGTGCCACTAGGAAGTAGGGGTGACGGAGGGCGCAGGGACCGGGATGAGGACAAGAAGCCGCTGCTGGGGACAGAAAGCCAACGGTCCGCAGAGCCCGGGCTGCTCCTCTGTCTAAAAGCAGCTGCACGCGCATGGCGAGGCGGCCAGTGCTGACGCCGAGCTCCTGGGCCCGCACAGTGCTGGCTGACCGGGCCCTTGTGCCTGGCCGGGGTGTGCGGGACAGTCGGGGACAAAGCCGTTCACGACGGGCGGGGCGCGTGTGGCAGTGAGGCTCCTTCTCGCGTGGGAGTTTTCTCGTGCTATTTCCTGGGCTCCCCCCACGGGGGTCCGGAGCTGCGGCTTCGTGCGTGGCCTGGGCAGCCTGCAGTTCTGCTGCGGGCTTGCCCGAGCCCCGGGGCGCACGGTGGGTGAGCGGGCTCGCTCTCTCTTCCAGGGCGTGATCGAGTTCTCTCTGTGTCTGCTCTTCGCGAAGCTGGTCAGCTACACTTTCCTCTTCTGGCTCCCTCTCTACATCACAAACGTGGGTGAGTCTCCGCTGCCGGAAGCACAGGTGTCCGGCTCTGTGCGGTGCCTGCGATCTGAGCTCCCTCCCCTGCCGGTTGCCATAGTCTTGGAAAGAAAAGGCACATACGGGGCATGATGCATCGACCAGCACGATGAGTAGGAATGGATAGACAGACAGAATTTGGACGTGCACACTTGTTGCCATAGTAATGACCCTGGTGGTTCAAAGGGTCACCGCATCGGATCCCAGCTGTGGCTGCCGGTCCCGTGCCGCCTGCTCACACGTTCCGGCTGCTCCGGACCGTGGGTCTCCCCGCGGGCGAGCTGCACAGGCCCCGGGGGCTCAGAGGACGAAGTGCAGTCGTCCGTCTGGGAAGTCGCGTCGTGGAAATGAGCTCTAGGCTCAGGGACAGCGACAGTTGGACTTATGTCCAGCGTCCATCCGAGCTGCAGCCAGAGGTGGTGACTGCTGAGCCCGCACGGTAGTGGCGTGCACGCCCTGTGCTGTGTGTGACCACAGCAGGACAGACGAGGGGTCCAGCGGTTCCAAGCAGGAAAGATCGCAGGCACAGGATGGGGGAGTCAGGATGGGGGTGTCAGGATGGGGGATGGTCAGGGAAGGCCCTGGAGCCTCTGGATGTCTCCCTGAGGTGTGGGCTCTGGTGACCGTGACAAAGAGGAAAACTGTGGAATGCGGAGCTCACTGAGTGCATCCCGCATGCTCCGGCAGTGTCCTCAGGACAAGCCAGACGGGAACGAGCCCGAGGCAGAATGCCGCAGGGGTGGACGTCGAGGGGTGAGGGGCCGGTCTCACGTCAGCAGGGACGGGTCCTACGGGAAGACAGTAAGGAGCTTTGGGCTTCTGAGCGTCCGTCCCTGTGGAGCTGCCCGCTCAGTCCCGTGCTGCGGGCAGCGGCTGCGTGAAGCAGACATGGGGGCCGTCAGACTCGCAGGCGGACTTCGTGTGGCTGATGGCGCTTCGCGTCCTTCCGGTCTGGGGCCAGCCCGGTGCGGACCGCTTGCGGCCTTGTCGTCTGAGTTAACCGATCGTGGCTTGGTTTGAACCGTGCCGGCGAAACACAGGGTGGGTGCGAGGACCTTCCTCCCAGTGACTCCTGCCATCTCGGTAGATCACCTGGATGTCAAGAAGGCCGGGGAGCTGTCCACCTTGTTCGACGTGGGCGGGATCTTCGGTGAGTCCCTCCCCGCCCGGTCCACTGCCATAGAAACTTGAGCAGTGGCGTGCGGCCGCCCGGGGCCCGGTCTCCGAGACGTGTCCCCCAAGGCAGCACATCCCTGAGCGGACGTCCCCCTCCCGCGTCCTGGGCCCTGACTGACGGTGACCTGACGCTCCGTCAGGGACGGTGCACACCTCGCGGTAGGACAGACGGGCTGGCAGTGTTCGCACCCTGACAGGTGACGGGGCTCTGGGGTCAGCCTGAAACCAGACTCCCAGGCGCCCCCCTTTAGCTCGCTGGGAGGTGCCCTCCAGGTCACTCAGGGGTGACGGCCCCAGGGTCTGTCAGGCATTGCGGAGGCGGCTGCCCGCCCACGGGGACTAGAAGGGGCCTTGGGAGGGAGGTCGGTCTCTTGCTGCTGTAGCTGCAGTCCCTCCCTCCCTGTGGGCCTTGCCGGAGGCCAGCCCCTCAGTCCCCCCGCACCCCGCACTGCAGGCGGGATCCTGGCAGGAGTCATCTCAGACCGGCTGGAGAAGAGGGCCTCCACCTGCGGCCTGATGCTGCTGCTCGCAGCCCCGACGGTGAGCCCCCCGCACCCCGTCCTCCCCGCAGCAGACCCCTCCACACATGGCCTGTCGCCTCTGTTGCCTCCAGACCCGCCTTGGCCCAGCCTCCCCGCCCCACCGCCCCTCGCCGAGCTGCCCCCCGCAGGCTCCCGCTGACCCGTTAGGGCCCTGGTGCCGTCCCCGCCTCCCTGGCACTGCCGGCCCCGCCCAGCGTGGCGTCCCTGGGCTGCCCAGCTCCTTAAGCCTTGGGTGGTGCATGGCCCCCCCTCTGCACTTCGTTTCCTCCTGAGAAATGACGACAGTGGTGCCACGCACACCGTCGGCACCAGATGTCACCGTCAGAGCCTCGCCGCTTTCCAGCGACGCTGCACACAGTGTTATCACTCAGCCACTGGCGCTGTGACCGTTTGCCCGTCTGCCACGACACTGCCCAAGGCAGTGACTGTCCCCAGAACGGGGCCTAGTTTTCTGTCATCTTGGGGCCACGGGACCCCCGCTTCCTCAGGCGCAGCTGTCGGGGCAGACGGCCTGAGGAGGAGATGGCGCGACTCGGAGCTCGGGCAGAAGTGCCCCAGCCCGGTCCCCCTGCCCAGGGAGCCCAGAGCGGGGTCACCCGGGGCCCCCAGCTCAGAGAGCGGGGTCAGGACCCGCGCGTCTGGGACGGGGCCGGGAGCCTCTTTGCCAGCTGTGCCGGGGACGCCGGTCCTCAGCCAGCCTGTCCCCCAGGGCAGCACGGCCCCCGTTGTGCTGTAGAGCCGTCCGCTCTCTGAGAGTCGCCCACCCAGCCTTTCAGAAACAGGTCCCTGAGCAGCTCTTCGGGGACTCGTAACGAACCGTTGTCTTTCCCGTCTTTCCCGTTCACAGCTGTACGTGTTCTCCGCTGTCAGCAGAATGGGCCTGGAAGCCACCGTCGGTGAGTCCGCGGGGCCGGCCCTGTTTCTTTCGCATGCGTCTTGACCGTGCGGCTTGGTGAAAGGAAACGAACGAACAGAGGAGCATTTAGCTGGCGTGAGCGGAGCGTGTGGTGTGGACAAAATAGGCCCCGTGCCCCCCGGATGGGGCCTGCTGCTCCCAAGCGTAAGGCCTGACCGGCTGCCGGTGTGGGCGCGCGTGTGGGAGGGCGCAGGCCACCTGGTCTGGGGCAGGGATAAGCCTCGGGTGCCCAGGGGCAAGGAGCCACTCACAGAAGCCAGACGTCCCCTGGAAGGCAGCAGGCTGCACCCCGGGCAGGTGGCAGCCGGGCAGAGCTGGGCAGGCCTGGCTCCCAACCCGGCTCCTCGCAGCGTCAGCCACGTCAGCCACGTCGGCCACGTCGGGCCAGTTGTGTGACACTGGAGACTATTTTTAACTCCCTGCAGGCCACGCTCTCAAATTATGGCTCTGACACTTAGTAAACATCGTTTCTGTTCTAAGAAGCCAGCAGGGAGGATCGGAAGGGCGGAGGCTCTGTGCGATCCCGCTGGACGTTACCCAGAGTGCAGGTTCCTGGTGTGTGTGTGTGTGTGTGTGTGTGTGTGTGTGTGGCGGGGGAGGGGGGTCCTGGAGTTTCCTGTGGCCCCTCAGTCCAGAACTTTCTGCACAGAGAACTGTGAGCCCAGAGAGTCTCGGGGACGGTCTGGGAAAGAGTGTGGTGCAGACACCCACGTGGCTGCCCCACCCCTGGAGCCGGCTGAGGTCCCTCGGGGCTGAGCTGCCGTCAGCAGCTGCGGGTGCAGAGAGGGTTCCTTTCTGCTGCAGATGAGGCCGTGGCGGCAGCCGACAGGGCCAGTGGGGAGCACTTGCTGTCCCAGGCCACATCCACACTTAGGACGCCAGGGTTCTCGGACCCCTCGGTGTGTCAGCCAGCAGCTGCTGCCTGTACAGAGAGTCTCAGGTCCAAACAGCCTGCGTCTTTGCAAAGTGTGGCTGGACTCACAAAACGCCTCTCAGCGGGTCTAAAGGGAGATGTTTATGACGCTCGCCCGGGTGGTTCCCAGCCCCGGGACCGTGGGCCGCCTTCCCAGCACCTGCCCGCCTCCGGCTCGGGCCAGGATGCACCGTGACACCAGGGTGCCCCCCAGGGGGGCTGCTGAGGCTGGCGCTCCGCCCACTAACGCTCTCTGGTCTCCGGTTCCCACAGCCATGCTGCTCCTCAGTGGGGCCCTGGTCAGCGGGCCATACGCGCTCATCACCACCGCCGTCTCCGCCGACCTGGTGAGTGGCTGCGCGTCTCACCGGGGCGCCCAGGGCTGGCTGTGGTGGGCACCTCTTCCATTCGTGACAGTGACTGTCTCTATGAGTAAGACAGTGTGTTTACATAAGCACCGTCTTTTGAGGGTGACCAGTACGTATGCCATTTAGAGTTTTCTAAGCACGTGATGGGCAGTGGCAGCCACATTGTATAAATAAGGGTTTGAGGTGATACCGAAGGCCTCGTCTGAGCCAGCGGTCCAGCTCGCTCCTCGGTGCGCCCTGCAGGCTGGCGGCCGTGCGCCCGAGTCTGCCCCGGGGCTATGGCACGGCGAGGTCGGCTCCTCCCCTCTATGCCTGGCCCCTGCTGGTGTGGGGACTGCAGCCGAGCCAGACGGGTCCCAGCCCTGGGAGGACACTTCCAGA
Source organism: Pteropus vampyrus (assembly GCF_000151845.1). Taxonomy (NCBI): domain Eukaryota; kingdom Metazoa; phylum Chordata; class Mammalia; order Chiroptera; family Pteropodidae; genus Pteropus; species Pteropus vampyrus. The sequence goes on along the minus strand of NW_011889566.1, from coordinate 86,484 downwards.
GAGGCAGCCGGGGTGCTACGGAACAGCGGACGTGCAGGACGGTAAATGCCACACGTGGTGGCTGGATCCACGGGGCGACTGACGAGGACATGGGACTCCCAATCACGGAGACCCCAGTTCAGCCCGGGGGAGGCAGGCCGTTCTCCCCCGCCTGGCACGGACACACGTGGGCACGGCGCTGACGTAGAAAACGCCCTTT
>NW_011889566.1:79620-84065 GCF_000151845.1 Pteropus vampyrus | reverse complement strand
TGGGCGTGCGCCTGGTCGGAACTAGTTCTGTCTGTGGAAGAACCCAGGTTTTCGTTTAAGCCGTCAGCAAACCGTGGCCCGTGCTCTGCCGGTTCAGGGACTGTTTGTCCCTGTCATCTCAAGGACAGACCGATTTGAATGTGGATGGCAGGGAACAAGTGGGTCCCAAAGCATACGAGATTCTGCGTGTCACTGAGTTTCCTGAGGAGAATTCAGTGGCACATTCTGGAGGAAAGAAAGGAGATAAAACATACAGCTCCTCCGTCATAGACGGGCAGGGGCGGCTGGTAGCCGCCGAGCCTGTTCTTACCAGCCCGGCAGAGGGCCGACGGAACTGGCCTTGACCAAGGAGCACGCACACCGTGACTGTCCTGCCCGAGACCCCGCGGCTCCCCGTGCGGGCCCTGCCCCACCGCCCTGCGGCCGTCCCTCTGCACGCGGGGAGCCGCGGCCCGGGCTTCACTGGCTTGGTCTCAACTGCTCATAAAGGGGGCTCAGGCTGCACCCTGGTGTCACCCCGTCATTGAGGACGATGCTCAGGCGAAGTCAAGACCCCTGGGCTGAGCCCCGTTCTAATGCGCAGTGCCGGGAACAGCCTGCTCGCCGCTCTCTGTCCCCGGGGGCCCTTGTCTGTGCCTCATCCACCCCTGCCGTGACACCCCTGCTCAGAGCTGACCGCTGCTTCCACGCAGCAGCGAGCAGAAGCCGCCCGAGGTAAGAGGGAGTGTGAATTAGGCGAGAAGTCACGTTTCTCAAGACGGCAGCAGAAGATCCCACTCGGGGGCCCCAGAGCCCACCCCGGGAGAGACCGGGCACAGCACGGAGCAGGCGGAGGCCGCTGGACCCTGTGTGACCCCCGCACTGATCCGCACGACATGCGGGCCATGGCGGGCTGTCACGTCCACTCGGAGGCCTGACGGGGTCGGGCTTCCAGGCTCTGCCACCACCAGTGCACCAGGACCCAGGGAACAGTCACCATGGAAACGGCGATTCTGTCCATATTTCTCTCCATAAGTGTCGCCCAGCTAGACAGGAGCAGAGAAGGGCTGGGGCGGACGTGCGAGGGCTCCGCTCACAGAGCCCGCCGGGCGTGGTCATCCAGGGCTGGAAGTGCTGGTTTCCATGGCGGCAGAGCTTGGCCGATTGTAACTAGGTCTTCTGTCCCCAAGGGCCCTGTGGTCCCAGTGACACAGTTATCTGCTCGGCGCACTCGGTGCTCAGCGAGGCTTGTCGCTTCTGTGTGTTTTATGCAGAGCAGTTAAGTAGAGCCTTGAATTTGCTCTGATTAATTTGAATTTTATCAAAGTAAAACATACTGTAACTTTAGAAGCCAGATAGGCTTAGAAGCTTATTATTATGCAAACGACGTCCCCTCTGCCCCTGGTAGAAACAGTCCCTGTGGCTGCGTCCCTGACCCTCCCTGCACGCACACCCCATGCTTCCCCGCGGAAACCTGCAGGGAAACCCGTCATTCAGATGCGGAACTTTCTGGGTCAGCCCCTCCACGTCCTCCCTCTCTGCCCTCCCTCCCTGCATCTGCTTTTTCCCTCAGAGATGTTCTTGCTCCAGCGTCGGCGCCGAGCGCGTCGTTCTGGCGTCTCCATTTCGGTGTTCCCTACGGCTCTTCTGCCCTTTTACCGAATCCTCCTCTTCTCGACCAGGGCGTGTGACACTGAACTGTGTGAAATTGCTGTCGCCGAGTTGGTTTTCAGATACAAAAGGGGCAGTTTTGTATGGCTCGGCCTGATTTCCTGTTGGTTCTCTGCGGGTTTCACAATTTCCCGGGCATTTCCTTCTCCCCGATTTATTTCCCGTGGGTCCCCCCTCCCAGCTCGTTTGCTTCCAGGCGGCGCTGCCCTCCGGCACAGGTGGAGCTCGGCTGTCCCCTCGTCTGTTCTCGTGTGGAAGAAGGGCCACTAAGCAGCCGTCAGGGGCCCTGTGTGCTGGAGGGCGCCCCGACGCTGGTCTTCACGGGGGTGGGAGCCGCGTGGAATCTGGGGGCCGGGCCTCGCTGCCCTCATTCCGCTGTCGCGTGGGAGGGCGGGCGGCTCCTCGGTGGAAGCTGGTGGCCTCCCCTGCATTCTCCTGTGCCCAGTCGGTGCCTCATCCTTGCCCCGTGCTGGCCGTGGTGTCCCCGAGCCCAGGGCCTCTGGTGCACATTCCCCAAGGGTGGGTGGAGGAGGGGGTCGCTGGAGTAGAGACGCCGAGGAGGGGCCTGGGGTGGGGGGGCGTGCGGAACAGCGCTTACGGAACATCGACGGCGACCCGCCCGCTGCCCGTCTCCCCTGCGCGTGCGCTCGGCCACCCCTGACTGAGCGGGGCTCCCGGCCGGCCCCCCACCAGAGGTCGTGCCCCCTAAAGCCCATCCTCCTGCGACGGCGCCACCTCTCCTCTGCCCTTCCCTTCGCAAGGCCGTCGTTTTCGAGTTCGGTTACGGTTGGTTTCGGCCGACCCACCGTGTCTACCTGCGGGTTCTTCTGAGACTTCAGAACAACACGGTGGCTCCTCAGGTCATGGAAGCGAGCACCTGCGGGGACACCTGTGCCCAGCTGCACAGCGGGAAAGGGCTGAGCGGCCCTGGTCCCCGAGACCACGCCTTGGTCCGCGGCTCGGTGCGAAGGCCCCGTACATGTGAGGCCGCCATGCACGCGTCACCATTTAGTCCAGGCCCCCGCAGGGGACGAATCGGCAAGCGGCCGCCTCAACGCACGTCTGGCACAGGCTTCGCTGGGCGTTTTGAGAAATATCGCTCTTTTGTTTTTATAGTTCTTTTCAAATTATCTTGGCAAAAATTATTTTGATATATTTCCAGACTTAAGAAAAGTTGCGAACGAGGACAGAGAATTCGTATTTACTCGGTTTGCATTCTCGTGTCGCACAGACACGTGCCCGTGTATGACACACACACACACACGTGTGCACTTCAGAATACATGCTTTTCCTGACCCGCTTAAGGGTAAATCGCAGACAAGCTGCCTCTTTCCAATGGCGGTGCAGTCAGTACGTATTCCCTGCAAACCGGGAATTCCCTGCCGTAGCCACAACCAGCCGTCGGAACCAGAAAATCAACGTTGACACAGCGCTCGTGTCTAAGTAGCATTTTTACAGCAGAAGAATATAATATCTAAGATCGTATGTCAGATGCAGGGATTATTGGATCAAAAGAATGAATATTTGGATGTCCGCTTAATGTATTTTTAGATTTGCTCCTAGAGAAGGGTTACGCCAGCCGTGCCCTGCGTGGTCCCGAGGGTTGTCAAGCTCTACCCCTCTCCCCGGACCCGGCAGGTCAGAGTGGGGTGCGCGCATTTCCACGTGTCTTTCCTTGACCACGAGTGTGTCGTTGAGCATGGTCGTGTGCGTCCGGAGGGCTGGGGCGTCCGGCCGGGCCCAGGCCGCCCCCCTCACCACCTGCTCGTTTCAGGAGCGGCCCTGGGCCCCCTGCTGGCGGGGCTCCTGTCGCCGTCGGGGTGGACCAACGTGTTCTACATGCTGATGTTCGCAGACGCCTGTGCCTTACTGGTAAGTCGTCCGGCCCTGAATCCAGGCCGCCCTCCACGAGCGGCTCTGCGGTGTCGGCCCGACGTGGGCGACGCCTCTGCCCGTGGACCTCTGCAGCTCTTTGGGAAGTTGGGCCTGTGACGTATCCCAGTGTCCCTACGTGTTCCGGTCCAAGGCCTTGCTGGTTCTGGTTCAAGCGAATGTCAGAAGCCGGAGCAGGACAGTCTGCCGTGTGCAGTCGCCGGCAGGATGGCGTGAGGCCGAAGGCAGGAGCCCCTGGCTTTGACCCTGGTCCTGTCCGCTGGGGGCCCCTGGCGCGTGTCCCCTCCGTAGGCTTACCTCTCCGATTCACGTCACGCCGGGCTCCAGACGTCTGGCCCAACGCCAAGCGCTGGCACATGTTCCCCCCTGCTGGGAGCCATGCACGCAGCCCAGACTCGTGCCACGGCTTAGAAGCTGACTGTCCTTCAGAATTATCGCTACCATCCACGCTCTGTCCCCTGCCCACACATGCCCGCGCCTAACTGCCCCTCTTTCCCCTTTATCCTAATGCCCTGCTTTTTACAATGATAGATTTCTTCCTCCTGACAGGTTTCACTTTGGGGACTTGGTAGAATTTATGTTGTTAAGACACCAGCTCAAACTCAGCTGGCAGTTGGAGGCGGAGGCTCAAATTCACAGTGTCCATTTAGCTAACAAAAATGTCACTTGCTGCCAGCACTATTTTTAGCCCCTGCCATGTCCTCACCCGCCACCTTCACCCCTCCCTGCAAGTGAGCGCGCTCTGCCTCTGGGTCAGGCAGGGCAGCGGGGCCGTGTCCTGTCTGCAGCAGAAACAGTTGGTCCCTTTACCACGTCGTGGGTACAAGGGACTCTCAGCGCCCGCCTGAACCTTAAATAAACACGCGTGCCGTCGAGGCACGTGCCTGGGCCTGGCCCTGCAC
>NW_011889566.1:76565-77250 GCF_000151845.1 Pteropus vampyrus | reverse complement strand
TCCCAGGATTTGTCCTTGACCACGAAATGCCACAGGCTCGGGAGGAGCAGGGCTGCACTTGACTTCACACAGGGCAGCGCAGGTGTCCTCACTCCTCGGGGCGGCCTCTGGGCGCGACAGGTGCCACGTGCCAGCACCTCCCGAGCCGAGGAGCAAGCGCCCTGCCGCCGCTTCCCAGGGAGAGGGGTGGTGGCCGGGCTGTGGCCGCAGGTCCCCCTCCTACGAGGGCCCCGCACCTCCCCAGGGAAGCTAGTGGACATGAGGGCCTCCGGAGCGGCGGTCGTCCTCATTGGCAGGCTTGCTTCAGTGACAGAAGTTACACGTTTTTAAAGTTTCCTGCTGCGAAAAATGCAAGGTGCATAAACCCCAAGCGGGTCTCGGACAGTTTCCTCCCCACGTGGTTCGCTCAGCTCCCGCTTTTCCCTTTTGCGACCCGTCCCCTCCTCTGCCTCCAGCCCGCAGGCCGAGGGCGGCCCCTTCCCCGCCCTCCCTGCCCCTGGCTCTCTGGGGCGGGGCCTTCCCCCTTCCCCACTTGGCCCCAGGGTGACGGTGGCCCAGCTGGTCCGCCCTACAGGCCCCTGGCTCCCTCGCAGCCTTTGCCCTGCTCAGTGTTCGCTCTCGAATTGAGTGGACGACCGGCGGGCATCGCCCAGAGAGTGCTTTGTAGTCACTCTTTGGAACCCAC
>NW_011889566.1:72156-73640 GCF_000151845.1 Pteropus vampyrus | reverse complement strand
GGCTTCCTTTCTAGAATGTTCCGCTCCCTGGGGAACAAGTGCACTGAGCTCCCCCTTGGAAGCCCCCACGAGCCGGCAGCCTCGCTCTCTGACTGCAGCCTCAGTTCCCCAAGTTTTCCCTTCACGGGCCGGTGTCATTGTCACCTGAAGGCTCCTACTTTCCGGTGCACTTCTAAGGAAGCCTGGCCCTATCTCTGGCCCCGGCCGTCCCTCCCGGCCACCGCAGAGGGTGCTGACCAAGGCAGTCGCTCTGCCAGGTCCCTGCTGGGGGACGTCCCAAGAGCAGTGGAACCTTCAGCGGGGAACCAGGTCCATCACACCCAAAACAGAATGAAGGCACCGTCAACACGTGGCAGACGTGAAGCCCGGTTCTGAACCTGGTGAGTCACAGGCCCACCTGAAATGACCGTGACAGGGCAGCAGCGCCACCCTCAGAACTTGCCACGGGCCAGCGCGGTCAGCACTGCACGTGTGGTCAACGGGAGTCCGCAGCTGGGAAGGCAGGCAAGGGGCAGGCGGGGCACAGGTGGCCCCTGAGGCAGGGTGGGGTGCAGGCGGCACCACTGCTCAGATCCCAGTGGAAGAAGGGATGAAGCTCGTGCCCATCCAGAATCTCCTGGATGTTGGAATGGTCCCAACATCCTCCAGGGCCACGCCCGGGGTGAGGCACGAGGAGTTATGGGGGATCCCAGCTGTCAGCCAGGACAGGGCTGGTGAGCAGGACATGATGTCTGTGTGGGGCTGCTAATGCCGGGAGTCGCTAAGCCTGGGTTTCTGCTGCCTTCCTTCCTGACCTGTCAGTAACCAAGCCAGCCCTGCCCGTCTCCAGACTTCTGTTATGCCTGAATCGGGTTGTGTTGTTGGTTGGCACCCGAACCCTGTCTGCGCCTCGTGGGCACTTTGGGTGGCCGCGCACTGAGCGGGAGCCCCTGTGCCGCACAGCTTCTGCTCCCCATTGTTCTGCAAGCACCAGCTTCCTTCTGCCACAAGAGGGCCCCCAAGGGCCGGCGCACAGAGGACCCAGGAAGGCCAGCGCCCAGGGACGTCCTGCCAGGAGGAGCCAGTCACCCTGGTTGGTGCTCCTCCGAGCCCCCAGCCCCCACAGCTCCCCCCAGGGTTGGGCTGTCACGGGGTCCTATTGCTTCCTTGAATTGAACGAGGGCACAGGGACAGGCGGGCCTGCAGGCAGAAGAGGAGGGTGCGGGCCAGCCCAGTGAAGGGGGAGCGGGGCACACAGAGGAGGGGTGGCCCCGACATCTGACAAGCTCTTTCACACTCAGTCACACTCACTCCTGCCAGTGCTTCTCGTGAAACCTCGTCACCCCCTCCTGTTAACAAGGAGATGAGGGCACTCAGGTCTGGGGAGGGCACCACGCTCGAGCTCCCTTGGCCTCAGTGGCTGAGCCGGGGTCAGCTTCGGCCCGAGTGTGCAGCTCGCCGTCCGCCTGTCCTTCCTGCAGCCAGGCCGGGGACAAGACACGCCC
>NW_011889566.1:67840-71451 GCF_000151845.1 Pteropus vampyrus | reverse complement strand
TGTTATGCCTGAATCGGGTTGTGTTGTTGGTTGGCACCCGAACCCTGTCTGCGCCTCGTGGGCACTTTGGGTGGCCGCGCACTGAGCGGGAGCCCAGGGAGCCCACTGTCCCTGGGCCCCTGTGCCGCACAGCTTCTGCTCCCCATTGTTCTGCAAGCACCAGCTTCCTTCTGCCACAAGAGGGCCCCCAAGGGCCGGTGCGCAGAGGACCCAGGAAGGCCAGCGCCCAGGGACGTCCTGCCGGGAGGAGCCAGTCACCCTGGTTGGTGCTCCTCCGAGCCCCCAGCCCCCACAGCTCCCCCCAGGGTTGGGCTGTCACGGGGCCCTATTGCTTCCTTGAATCGAACGAGGGCACGGGGACAGGCGGGCCTGCAGGCAGAAGAGGAGGGTGCAGGCCAGCGCAGTGAAGGGGGAGGGGGCACACAGAGGAGGGGTGGCCCCGACATCTGACAAGCTCTTTCACACTCAGTCACCACTCACTCCTGCCAGTGCTTCTCGTGAAACCCCGTCACCCCCTCCTGTTAACAAGGAGATGAGGGCACTCAGGTCTGGGGAGGGCACCACGCTCGAGCTCCCTTGGCCTCAGTGGCTGAGCCGGGGTCAGCTTCGGCCCGAGTGTGCAGCTCGCCGTCCGCCTGTCCTTCCTGCAGCCAGGCCGGGGACAAGACACGCCCGTGTGGCGTGGCCTGAGAGGCCGGAGCAGGCCAGCCTTGCGATTCTGCTTCGTGGATTTTTTGCACTTATCATGGGGAGTTTCTCGCATGCACAAAACAAGACACAAAACACACTTAGTGTCGCGCGCCCGCCACCCACCCAGCCTCAGCAGTCAGCAGGCCGCGCCTTTCCTGCTTCATCCCTACCCCCCAGTTCATTCCCGACTCCCTCGCACCGGGTATATTTTTAAGCAAATCGTAGAACCCCATCATCGCACCTCGGACAGCTGCGCTGTCCAAACCAGCCGCCGTGCTCGGCCTCGTGCTCCGTGGGAGCAAAGAGCAGACAGCGTTCTGTACCAGGCGAGGTCGTCGGAGCCCCACGGGGTCGGTGGCCCCACACGGCCCTACCCCAGCACCGCAGCAGGCAGTCCCCAGGGCTGTGGGTCCTGCCTGGCGACCTGACCCGTGAGGGGAGGGCGAGCCCACCTTGGCCGTCCGCTCACCTGTGCAGGTGCTCACGCGTGTGCCACCTGGACCGAAACAAGGGTGGGCATGAGTGACGAGAACGAGCCAGTTCGCCTCGTCCTTTCATAAATCCATTCTCCTGGCGTTGAAAGAGAAATGAGTAAGAAACGCGTTACCACTAACTTTATTTATAGAAACTGCAGTGTGAGATGAGAAACGGATTTCTGTGGAAGACAAGTAGGAAGAATGGTAAACCGATGCCCCCGAATTCCATGAAATGCAAGGAAACCATCCAGGTGCCAGCGGGACTGCATCGGGTCTGGGAACCCCTGGAGGGCTTGCCATTTGGTGACAAATTGATCATGTTAATGACACCCTCCAGGACAGATCCCGCTCTACTCCAAAGCTGCCCAAATCGTTTGCAAATGCAGCCGGGGGAGTGAGGATTGTGCGCTAGGGCTCCCCAATCGGAACATCCGGGACCTGTTCCCGGATCGGGACCTGTTCCCGGATCGGGACCTCCGGACTGCAGCAGGGGAAACGGGGCGGGCTCAGGCACGGCCAGGTGGGCGCCTAGGTTTGCCGTCACGGACACCGTCCCGCGTGCAGCCAGCAGGAGCCAGAGCTGGACTGGACCATCAGACAGGCCGCGCTCTCTCCTAACCCCTCGGCAAGCCCAGCCTGGGGCCTGTCCCCAGCCCTGGATGCCACCGAACAGGTCAGAGTGCACAACTGCCCTTCAGTTCCCCAGAGGTGCTCCGTCTCGTCAGCCCCCGGCAGGTGTCCTTAGCATTTTCTGCCAAATAGTTCCAGTTCGTGCCTCTTCTAAGCACACGCAGGGGTGGCACTGCCAGCTCCTGGCCTTGCTCAGCCAACGTGTTGTGAGTGGAGGTGACATGTGTCCCTTCTGGGCTGGAGCATTTCATTGCCGGAATGTGATGCGCAACCCGCTCCCCCACAAGCTCTTTTCCCTCTGCCATGGCGGCTGGTGACGTTAGAGAACCTGGTGGTTCTGTAAGTCTAGCCTAGATGTGAAGCAGAGCCCCCGACTGTCCCCGACGGCCCCAGCTGCGTGACCTACAAGACAGAAGGCCGGGCAGGGGGGCAGGTATCCTCCGAGGCGGGAAGACGGCGCAGGCCTCGGGAGGCAGTGGTGACTCGTTGGATAAAACCGTCACCTGTGAATCCGTGGGCGGCAGATCATCCGCCTCAGGAAATCGTAGCGCCAGGGGGAGCGGCTGGAAGCTGGATCTTAGGAGTGTGTCAGAAAGATACTGTGAGGAAAAGATGAGCTCAGGAAATAATCATCTGGTTTACAGGCAGGGACCAAAGGGACTAAGAGCCGACAAATTCAGGAGCTGGCAGGATTAGAAAGAAGCGGCCGCTTCTCCGGCACGGCCAGCAGAGGTGTCAGTCTGGGGAGCACCGAAACGCAGCCACCGTCACGGCTGGAGCCACGCGGCCGCGGCCTCGCGTCCACGCCGAAACCTCTGACCGGACCGAGGTGATGCGCAGAGAACCACTTCGGGTGGACACGGGAGGAGGCTGAGGGTAGGGCTCTCCCGTCGAAGCGCCCTAGGCGTGCGAGGCCGGCCCTTCTCTCCCCCACAACTGCAGTCAGAAGCCAACGGCGTTTTTAAGAGGAACCATTAAAGAACCCGCAACCCGCAAGGAAAGCCGATCCTCGTTGTTTGCGGGGCTTACGTTCTATAGAGAACTAGCAAATGCCGAGCTCCGCTCCTGGGGGCAGTGCAGGGGGCTTTTGCTAGTCATTTTCTAGAAAGTTCTGAAGCTTAAGTATGACCGACTGAAGATTCCGTAGGTTGATCCCAAAGTTCATCTGTGAGCGGGCTGTCTAGGGGTCAGTGTGTGTTCCCACAGAGGACAGGCCCGTCCCCAAGAGCCCGCTGGGCTGACCGCCTGGGGCCTCGGTGGTGGAATCGGGGCTGCAGACGAGAGGGGCACAGGAAGAGGGGGTGAGGCGTGCCCCTTCTCTACCAAGCAGCCTGAGGGCCCGCTCCGCCTTTGGCACGCACCTGCCTCTCTGTGTCTGAGCACCGGCCCCCAGGCACCCGGTGCCTTCCCACGGTTCCCAGTACCCACGGGAGCGTCACACCCGGCCTGTCCCCCCACCCAAAGTGTGCCCCGCCCCCGGTTCGCCCCACCGTTCTCGGCGATCTGAGATCGCAGACGCCTCCTTTGCAGGCCCCCTCAGCTCAGAGGCGAGGGCGGAGGAAGCCGCCGTGACTCATTCCCACCATCGCCCTGCCCGTGTGTGTCTCAAGGCTTCACAGACGCACCTGTTACAACAGGTGACCGTCACCTCAGGCAGCAGAGATGGCTGTGGGGAGGAAGCCCGCAGGGAGAGTCGGCAAAATGATTGGGCGAGAGACCACGAGAGAGAAGGTCACGGAGGAGTCTGCGCTTTGTGGAGTCTCCTCCGTTAGCTCCGCGTTTCCAGCAACTTCTCTCCCTCCGGCTCCGCGTGCC
>NW_011889566.1:59281-67428 GCF_000151845.1 Pteropus vampyrus | reverse complement strand
AGAGAACCACTTCGGGTGGACACGGGAGGAGGCTGAGGGTAGGGCTCTCCCGTCGAAGCGCCCTAGGCGTGCGAGGCCGGCCCTTCTCTCCCCCATAACTGCAGTCAGAAGCCTACGGCGTTTTTAAGAGGAACCATTAAAGAACCCGCAACCCGCAAGGAAAGCTGATCCTCGTTGTTTGCGGGTCTTACATTCTATAGAGAACTAGCAAATGCCGAGCTCCGCTCCTGGGGGCAGTACAGGGGGCTTTTGCTAGTCATTTTCTAGAAACTTCTGAAGCTTAAGTATGACCGACTGAAGATTCCATAGGTTGATCCCAAAGTTCATCTGTGAGCGGGCTGTCTAGGGGTCAGTGTGTGTTCCCACAGAGGACAGGCTCGTCCCCAAGAGCCCGCTGGGCTGACCACCTGGGGCCTCGGTGGTGGAATCGGGGAAGCAGCCGGAGGGCCCGCTCCGCCTTTGGCACGCACCTGCCTCTCTGTGTCTGAGCACCGGCCCCCAGGCACCCGGTGCCTTCCCGCGGTCCCCAGTACCCACGGGAGCGTCTCACCCGGCCTGTCCCCCCACCCAAAGTGCGCCCCGCCCCCGGCTCGCCCCACCGTTCTCGGTGATCTGAGATCGCAGACGCCTCCTTTGCAGGCCCCCTCAGCTCAGAGGCGAGGGCGGAGGAAGCCGCCGTGACTCATTCCCACCATCGCCCTTTCCGTGTGTGTCTCAAGGCTTCACAGACGCACCTGTTACAACAGGTGACCGTCACCTCAGGCAGCAGAAATGGCTGTGGGGAGGAAGCCCGCAGGGAGAGTCGGCAAAATGATTGGGCGAGAGACCACGAGAGAGAAGGTCACGGAGGAGTCTGCGCTTTGTGGAGTCTCCTCCGTTAGCTCCGCGTTTCCAGCAACTTCTCTCCCTCCGGCTCCGCGTGCCAGGGCTGTCTCGTGCCGAGCCCGGATGCTGTCCTCGGCTCCAGGGCCGTGCGGGGCTGCTGCTGTGTCAAGAGGGTCCAGTGCCCGGGGAGATGGGGACAGGCGAGGGCCGGGGCCGCCCTATGCTTCTGAGCTCCTTGTATTTATGAGTGTTTACGAGACGGGCGTCTGCGAGGCCGGGGCTCCCTGACCTCGTGTATTTTAAATATTTTGCTGAATCGAATGTGCGCGTGCTGCGGACCTGCAGCTTTCCGCTTCCTTTTCTCGTCATTTGAAAAACAAATCGAAGTCAAGTTCGCGTTCTTGGCAGCACTCGGTCGCCCACGCTTTCCTTTCTGGACAGTCCTGCCGCACTCGGTTTTCTGTAAAACCGGAAGCCGAGTTTGTCGTGGCCACAGGAGGAGCCACGTGATGAGAGGCTCGCCGAGGCGTCTCCTGCCAGCCGACCTGCCCCATCTCACACGCGGGGAGACGAGGCTCACGGAAGCCAGAGTCCCTGCACGGTCCCAGCCGGCCAGCCAGGGCCCCCGGTCCCGGTCCGGCCCGTCGCTCCCGGCTCCGTTTGCTCTCCCCTGGGAAACCCCAGTCCGGGTTTATAGGGTTTGTCTGTCGAGGCGTCCGGAGTAGAAAACCACACTCCCCAAGGGGCTGTTTTTGCACAACTAAACTTAGGAATTTTTTTCCAAAAAGGACCTCTCTGGGCTTGACAAGGATGAGGAATTTGACACTCCCGACCCTCTGCGGGTCTGAGCGGGGTCTACTCCCCGACCATTTGGTGGCTGAAGACAACTTGGTGGACTCCACGGGCGTCCGGGAGGACGGTGCTGCGTGGACAGAGGGCACGTTCAGGCAGTGACCGTGTCTGTGTTTCACACGAAGGGCAGGCTCCGTGTGTGCCCCAGGCCAGCCCTTCCATGACGAAGGCGTGTCCCAACGCCGACCCATCCCGTGGGTCACAGAAACTAAGACCTAAGCGGACGGGGATTTGAGGGACTCGAGATGTCTAAGGAGTTGGGGACATCCCCTGGACAGGACCTCCGCTGCCGTCCCACACCCCCTCCAGTCCCCCACCGCCTCCCCGTCAGGGCTGGGCGTGATCCCTCCCACGCACGCACACACCTGCACACGCACACACGCGTGCACACACAGGCCACGGCCAAGTTCAACTCTGCATTGGTCACGAAGCCTTTTTTAGCTGCACTAGCGACGGTCATTCTGATCAGGGCACGTTCTCCACCCTTCGGACCCTGCAGTCCAGCGAATAGGGTAGTCACGGTGTCCGTCCGTCCGTCCTGAGCGCAGAGACGAAACGGAGACTTTCGCAGAGGAGAAGCAGCAAAGCTTCTGAGCAGAATGACGGAGACGAGGCAGAAAGACTCTCGCGAGACAAACGTTCAGAAGGCGATGTCAGGGGATCCGCTCAAGGCCTCGAAGCCAACGGCGACCACGGAACTTCCAGACGGCTCCTTCAAGGAGATGGACGATGTCACGTTGTCTGGCGCGTGCGGGCTGCCCGGCGAGGCGGGGTGTCGTCCCGTGGTCGTGTCAGCGAGCCCCCCGTTTCTGGCCTCCCCCCATCCCCGTGGAGTTGGGCCACTGAGTAAAAAGACATCTCAACGTTGCACATTGCAAGTGTTTACAAATCTCATCGTGATTGCTGGTGGCGTTTCTTCTAGGTATCCCAGAAATGTACCCGTGCGGGGGTGCCACGGTCAGTGGTGGCCGTCCTCTGCAGGCCGGGGCTGATGGTCATGGCCCTCGTTCAGCCATAGGCTCCATAGCAATAATCGGAGAGGCTGGTCCTGTCAACGGGACCCCAAGAAACAGGCCGGGGTGACAGCACACAGGCCCCTCACGCCGGAGGACCAGCGGGCAGGGAAGGGCACCGGGCTAATGGGAGTAACTGCCCCTCATCGCCATGGAGATGGAGGGCTGGTCATGCACGGGGGACGAAAGAAGGTTGGGCCTCCGTAGATGCCCCGGGCATCACGTTTCTCCCGGACCCGTCCTCACTGTGAACGGACTGATGAGGGACAGTCACCGTGACGGGTCCGGGTGGCTCCCGGAACGGGGGGCAGGTGCAGGCGCGGAGCAAGGCCAGGCCTCGGTGGCTGTGCCCTGCACGGCGAAGTGTGTCCAGAGGCGGCTGTGCCGTGAGGGCCAACGTCTGTGAGCAGCGTTGTCACAGGCCCTCTGGGGACCGTCCAGCACCGATCCCAGCTTCCAGGCTGGCCTGGGTCCCTGCCTCCACTGGGCCTGGTCCTCCAGCTTCTCCGCAGTTCTGGGCAAATCGATTATTCCCAGGGAGTTGTCTCTGGTTTCAAAACAAGAATTCAGGCCGGTACCCATGATTGAAACACCGGGCAGGCGCCCCTGAGGGACACGCCCCCCATCGCCACAGCCTGGGGCATGCTGAAGTGCTTAGTTCTGCCTTTATTCCCAGGCTGCCGCCCAACCAGAAGACGCAGTCGATGTCTTTATTTTTCCCTGAGTTTATTAGAGATCTTTGTCACAAAGGAGCCTTCTCGAGCTTGGTCGTTGTCATCGGAAAGCGGGGAGCTGCCCCTGTCTGTTACTGGGGGAGACGCAGTGTCCCGAGCTGCTGTCTGCATGCGAGTCGTGGCCTGGTTTACACATGCTGCTCGTCGCATGGCCCCTGCAGCTCATCCCGCATTGTCCACGAGACACTGCCTCTCGAAGAACTTCTTCAAAGAAACCGAAGGACTTAAGTGGCAAATTAATTGGTTCTCCCCACCGGGAGCCTGCTCAGGGCCTCCTGGGGCCGCAGGATCTGCCGGCGAGCAAGGCATCACCTGCGCTGACAGACAGCAGCCCTCGCTGGGTGGGTCCAGCAAAACAGCCGTTTCAAGTGACTTTAAGTCGCTGTCGTCAGAATGACGAGGTCTCATACCCAGACAGGACCTTGCATCCGTAAGCAGAACCTCAAATGCCCGTTATTCACTCAGATTCTGGAAAGCTGGAAGATCTGAGGGACAGTCCCGTGCCTTGTCCGCACTGCCAGCAGGGCACACCCTCCACCGTTCTCACAGGAGCAGCTCTGAGATGTGGCCTGTCGTCACAGTACGGAGGCCTGCAGCAGAGATGCCAACGCGAACGTGATTCTTTCAAAGCGGATATTCTGGGAAGCCCCCGTCTTCGGCCACAGGGGTCCGAGGGTGAAGATGGATCAGGCCGTGGCCCGCCAAAGCCATTGTCGCCTTGAGCTGACAAGCGTTAACTCACTTTCTCCCTGAAAATTGTGCCACATGACACGGCCGTGCCCGCGAGTCGAATTGCCCTTTCTGTTTCTAGGACCTCCGCGTTCTGTGTGACGAGTGAAAGGTGGGTGGGTCGCTCGACTTTGGAGAGGTTACCAGGTGGCGACACCAGGTCCCAGGGGCGAGCGTGAGCACCTGTTCTGAGAGCCCGTGTTCCACACGGAGGAGTCGAAGCCCAGCCAGAGTGTAGACCGTGCCCTTCTGTATTCAGAAGTGTTAGTACTCGGGCCCCAGCGTAAGCCACAGCGGGCCTGGGTGCTAGGCCCAGCCACTGGCGGCCAGTAACTTACTGGGAACTTCGCTGGAAACAGGACATGGGTAGACAGTGACGACGACAAACGGGTCATGACCTGCTCACCACCCTCGAGCAACTTACGCTGTGCTTGACTGACGGGAGCCAAGAAACGCCCGCCTGTTCCTGACACCCAGCACCAGAGGCTTGGCGGCGTTCCCAGTGGTTCTGGAGAAGGTACACAGTTTTCTCCACTTCACCATGAACAGCAGCCCGGCGCACCTGTGTGACGGTTATGTGGCGTTCGGATCTAAAGACACACGACCACCCCAGCCCGGCCCTTCCAAACTGCGCACCACTTAGCCAGATGCTAAGCGGTCAGAACGCCCGAGAGCGGGGACCCTTCCCACCCTGCCCGCGGCCGTGGCCCCGCTCCTGGGCGGCTCGGGGGCCCCCCTCCGAGTCTCCGTGCTCCTCGTGCAGCATCTCGGTCCTCCCCACGGAGGTGGACCCGCTCGTCTCCGAGTCCGTCTCCACACGAGACCGTGGCCTCCGTGAGAGCAGGCTGTGGTCACTCGGCCGGGATCGCCGGGGCCCACTCAGTGCCCAGAGCTGCTGGCGTTCAGAGCAGTGTTGCTGGGTGAGCTAGCGATGGCCCCACCTCCTGGCTGCTCCCATCCTTTGCGAGGACAGAGGCCACCGCACAGGGGGCTTAGACCGGGATGGAGCCGCTGTCGGGCGCCCACCCCTGCTGAACCTGAAGCGTGAAGACGTCACCCCCACCCCCACCCCGGTCTCGCTCCCGCTCCCAGTGCAGGGTGGGCCCCCGGTCCTCGGGCAGCAGAAATCTTCAGCGTGCGTGAGATGTGCCTCCCATCAGCCTCCCGGAGGCCGGTCTGTCCCATCTTCTGCCTCCTAGATGTTGCCAACTTCATTCACTCGTTCCTAAAAGAAAAAAAAGCATTCCTATCATGTGTCTGACATCACGCTGGATGCTGTGGAGATTACTGAGATGAATAGGACACAGTCCCGGGCCTGGGGACGTCCTAGTCCCCTGGGAGTAACACACGATCGGAGAAGGGGCCCCCCGGAGACAAGCGCAGGCGCCGCCGACCTCGCCCCGGTTCTGCTGAGTCGCATCTTCACTCTGATCCAAGGCCACGTCGACTTCATTCCAGCGCAAGCCATGTCTCCGAGCGTGGAGTCTTAAAAATACTGCCTCTTCTATTGACGAAGCTTCTGTCATCTGCATTTCCATTTTGGGACGAGCCGTCACCGCTCCCCCGAGATGCACGCGGACGTGCACAGACTACTCGGGGTGGCTGGATGATGACTCGGGCGGGGGAGGGGCTCATGAGAGCCTGTCCGCATCAGGGTGCTGTCGAGATGCCTCGGCCCGTTAGTGACCATTAACTTTATAACCGCCCCGTTCAGCAGTCACCGCCCTTCCACCGGGGGACAGTCCTGATCGGGGGCCGAAGGGGTGGGGGTTTCCCGCGGGGCCTTGCCTGGAGGCTGGGTCCACATCGCCAGGGGGGCGCTCCTCACCGGCAGCGCCCGCCCCGTCCCCGCCCGGCCCCAGCCCACACTCCGGGCACCCGTGGCTCTGACTTCACAGCAGTCAGAAGTTCTCGGCTCCTAATAAACACGGATTCCCAGGCCAGCCCTCGGACACCCTGATTCTCCGGATCGAGGGCGGGCCCCCGAGCCGGCAGGTACCCCGGGCACCCAGAGTCGAGAAGCCAGTCTGCTGGGAGGACTTCCCTGCCGTGAGCCCTCAGAGCCCTCACGTCTCCTGGGCTCAGCTTGCACCCGGGTCTGGAGCGAGTCCTCAAAACGTCTTCACTGGAAGTACAATATCCATGTCTTCGGTAACTCTTGAACTAATTTAACCTATTTCGCGGGAGAAGCTAGTATTTCTTTTCCAAACAGTATCGTAAATGGCTGTTTTTCATACCTCCTAATTTATAAGGCGAAATTTTGCATAAAAGAGACACCCACACACGGCCTTGAGTGAAGCAGGCCGCACGGTGAGTGAGTGATGGTCTCAGCACCTGCAAAGCTGGGAAGCTAGAACCTCCCCTCCGCAGAGTGGGGACCCACGCCACGGCCACGGGTGGGGCTGTGTGCGGGTCGGTGGGGCCTGGTTTGTACCCCCTGTGGCCTCAGCTCCCACAGACCCTACAGACGGCCGGTGCAGGGGTCAGGCCTCCCGGTCCTACAGAGAGAAGACCCGGACCAGCCTCAGTCACAGAGCAAGGAACCTCCTGCCCCTCTGACGCCGAAGCCTTTCAGACACAGACTTGGGGCCTCTGGGCGCTGAGCCGGACCACGTGTTCCACGTGGAACGTCACCGGCGTTCCCAGCACGGCCGCCTTTGACGCCGAGGCCGCGGCGCCCGCTCCCGTCCCCGGGAGAAGCCGCTCCAGTTCTTTTGCCGTTGGTGATGTTCACGAGTGACTCGCCGTTCTTCAGGACAACGGTGGCACTGGTCACAGGCCGACCGGTCGTTACTGCGGGGAAGAGGGTGGAACCACGCGTTCTACGGACGGGGGCCCCAGCACCGACACCCTGGGGTCCCCGTGGACCCCGTTTTCCAAGGTCACCCACACCTCCCTTCTCGTTAGCCTTCCCGGGAGGATGTTACCCCAGACCAGCTGTCCCCACCGCGACGTCGGACCCCGGCTTCCGCGTCCTGCATCTCCTCACAGATGCCTGTCGTGAGCTGACAGCCCTGCACCCTGGCCGCACCTGGCGTCTGCCGCCTGTGCCGTGTGCCCCGCAGGGCGCCGACGCCCCTCACCTCTCTCCCGTGCGGCTCCGTCCCTCGCCCTCCCTGCGGCAGCCACCTGGAGGGGACCCGCTGGCCCCTCCGTCTCCAGAATGCGCCCGTCCAGCTGCCGTTTCCCTCGGCTTCGCACCGCCGGACGCTGCCGTGCCCCCTGCGCCCGCTCTGCCCGCAGCGGGGCGTGCGGGAGGGCGAGCCGCAACCTCCAGCAGCCGCGGGGCACGGGGACGCGCTGGCCGCGACGTGCATTGCCGGGACGGGAAACCTGAGCCTGCGCCACGCGGAGCGACTCTCACGTGTCAGCGTCCCTGACCCACGCAGGGCTGTGTCACGCAGACGGCCACGCAGGCGCGTGGACACGTGTGGAGCTGACACACGCACACGCATGTTCCGAGGTGCGAGGGGCCCAGGCCCTCGTGCGCCAGCCCCTTCTCCTGCAGCCCCACTCCCGAGTGGGGACCCTGGCGCCCAGTTCCCCGCGGGCCGCAGTGGGCGGATCCTGCGTGAGACCCCCTGAGTGCGAGGGCCTCCTTCCGGTGGCTTCAAGGCCACCGTGATGGTTGACCGTATGTGCCGGCCACACTGGGCCACGGGTGCCCGGACCGTTGGCTACACATGACTGGTGTCTGTGAGGGGGTTCCGGATGACGAATGTTTTAGGGGGCAGGCTGAGCACAGCAGGTGGCCCTCTCCTATGGGGGGGGCGGTGATGATGCTGGGGCCTGAACGGGCGGGAGGGGCCCGCTGGCTGCCTGACTGCGAGCGGGGACGTGGGTCCCCTGCCCTCAGACTGGACCCGAGCCGTCCGCTCTCCGCTCCTCAGGCGGTTGCTGACCGCTTCGGCCTTGGCCTTCTCCCCTGTGCGGGGACTTGGCCCTCCTACAGACCCCACAGGTGTCACCTACCCCGGACTCGAGGGGTCCAAGG
>NW_011889566.1:56333-58680 GCF_000151845.1 Pteropus vampyrus | reverse complement strand
GGAGGGCGAGCCGCAACCTCCAGCAGCCGCGGGGCACGGGGACGCGCTGGCCGCGACGTGCATTGCCGGGACGGGAAACCTGAGCCTGCGCCACGCGGAGTGACTCCCGCGTGTCAGCGTCCCTGACCCATGCAGGGCTGTGTCACGCAGACGGCCGTGCAGGCGCGTGGACACGTGTGGAGCTGACACACGCACACGCATGTTCCAAGGTGCGAGGGGCCCAGGCCCTCGTGAGCCAGCCCCTTCTCCTGCAGCCCCACTCCCGAGTGGGGACCCTGGCACCCAGTTCCCAGCGGGCCACAGTGGGCGGATCCTGCGTGAGACCCCCTGAGTGCGAGGGCCTCCTTCCCGTGGCTTCAAGGCCACCGTGATGGTTGACCGTATGTGCCGGCCACACTGGGCCACGGGTGCCCGGACTGTTGGCTACACATGACTGGTGTCTGTGAGGGGGTTCCGGATGACGAATGTTTTAGGGGGCAGGCTGAGCACAGCAGGTGGCCCTCTCCTATCGGGGGGGCGGTGATGATGCTGGGGCCTGAACGGGCGGGGGGTGGGGCCTGCTGGCTGCCTGACTGCGAGCGGGGACGTGGGTCCCCTGCCCTCAGACTGGACCCGAGCCGTCCGCTCTCCGCTCCTCAGGCGGTTGCTGACCACTTCGGCCTTGGCCTTCTCCCCTGTGCGGGGACTTGGCCCTCCTACAGACCCCACAGGTGTCACCTACCCCGGACTCGAGGGGTCCAAGGTGTCTGTCCCTCAGGCCCCAGGGTGCCCAGAGCGTCTCCCGGCTCGTGCTTGTCCCCGGCCGTTCCCAGTGTGGATTTTCACATGCTGAACCCCTGTTTAACCAGCACCCGGATCAGGGAAGAGCGCAGCCCCAGAGCCCCGCCCCTCCGGTCCCACGCTCCGGCCTCCCGCACCCAGCCCTGCCTCCCCCCGCGGAGTGAGCGGCCGCGTGCGGCCTCCCGCACAGCACGCCCAGGCTGCTCTGCACGGTGTCGAGACCGGCCCCTGTCACCGCTGGCCAGTGCGGCCCGGGCTCAGGACCCTGGTGGGCTGCTCCATCCTTCTGGTTGTGGGCACATGCCAGCTCCTCACGCCAGGGGGGCCCACACTACCGTGAACGTCGCACGCACCTCCGGGTCACAGACGTGTACACTTCCACGGGCATAAGACCGAGGGGACCCCGAGTCACAGGGGAGCCATGCGCTCGGTGCCGAGGTTGACCCGCTCTCCAAGCCATGCAGCAGCCACGGGCCACGGCGGCACCCCAGAAGCGTGGCCCCCCGGGAGCATGCACCCAAAGAGCATGGCACCCCAGGAGGAGCGCAGCCCCAAGGAATGTGGCACCCCAGGAGCGCGGCACCCCAGCAGCAGGGCACCCCAGGAGCGTGGGCCGTGCTGTTCCCTTCACGTCATCCAGCTGAGCTGACTGCAGCAGCTTTAATCAGCAAAGGGATCGTGGAGACAGTGTGGGCAGCCACCCCACCTGCAGGACGGTGCTGAGCCGGGCTGGGGACATGGCCGAAACAGAGCCAGAGCCACCAACAGGGTCTGCTGAGGACGCTGCTGCCTGCCTCTGCTACCCTGGACAAGGCCGCCCTGGACGCCGGACCTGCCTGTGCCCTGTGCCCCTGGAACCCTGAAAATGTGTCTGGCTCTGCTCCCACTGCCTCCTCCGGGAAGGACCCCCCTCCTCCCGGCTTCTCGGCCCCACAAGGCCACGTGGGCTTCTGCTGAGGTCGTGTGGCCCCAGCTCCGCTGTGAGGAAGGGGTCAGGGGCCGTGGTCCCCGAGGGAAAGGAAAGTTTCACTCCCTCAAACCGTAGGGAGCACTTAGGGAGCTTTTCACCGAAGCGTGCGAAACAGAACAGAATGTCGTGCAAACCCTCAAACGTGCATCGCCGTCGTCACCGAGACGCGTAAGCGGGAGCCTTGAGCCGCGTGGGCAGCGGTGCTGGGAGGGCGGGTCGGGGTCGTGAGGAGGAAGGACCCAGCCTCTGCCGGCCCCGTCTCCCCCAGAGGCTCTTGGACCGGGCTCACCTCTGCAGGCTCCACGACGCACCTGGACACGTTCTGTCACGGCACGGTGACTCACGCGGGGCCGTCCCCCAGCCCCTCAGGGGGGCACCGCCCCAGCCCCCCACACTCGGCGACTGGATCCTTGAGACTGCAGCCAAGACTTTCCTGCCCCTTTGGACCAGATCGACGCTTCAAGTCATAAATGGAAGCTGGATTGTTGGAAATCTTTTTGAATGCGGTTTCCTACAGCTGCCACGACACCACAAAGCTGACGGCTGAAAAAGCAACAACGTATCCTCATGGTTCTCGGGGCTGAAGTCCAAAGTCAA
>NW_011889566.1:53066-55162 GCF_000151845.1 Pteropus vampyrus | reverse complement strand
GTTTATTGATCATTCATCCACACGTCTGTGCACCCACCAAAGCGTCCGTACACACATGCGTGCACGCACGTGGACACACATCTAAGTGTCCGTGCATCGATTCATCCAGGCGCCCCACCCACCCACCCACCCGTGCATCCACCGGGCACCCATGATGCACACACACACACGTACATGCATGTGTCCGAGCGCCCGTCCGCCCGTCACTCACTCGAGGTTCACGCTCCTAACCCCTTCTACACCAGTGTCACTCCACCAGGTGACCTCACCTTTAACTCCCCCCGGCCATTCCCTCGGGGGTTGCACGTAGAAGCACACACAGGGACACTGAGGTGCCAACGCCGGGGACCGAGAGGTCTCCACAGCCCGTCCGCTCGCCAGGGAAAAGAAGCGCCCCCCGCCCCGACCCCGGGCCCAAGGGACAGGCCGCGGCCGGCCGGTGGGGAAGCCATCGCCGCCGGCGGCAGCGCTTCCTGTGCCCGCTCAGGCAGAGCAGAGACCAGAGCGCCGCGGACTCCGGCGCCCGCTCTCTGGTTCTCGTCTCGTTCACTTGGAGACGTTTCTCCTTCCTCCCCGCGGCTGATCCATCGAAGCTTTGTCCACAAACACGCAGCCGGCCCCGCGCGGTCAGGGGGCTGCAGGGTGACGCGTCCACGGAGGCGCCTGGCTGCCCGCTTGCCCTGCGACCCTAACACCACGGTGACGCGCTCTCGTGCGACACACTAACAGCACTACCAACAGTGCGCTCGGCCAAGGAGCGTGTCTGAAGGAGCCTTGCACACCATTTCTCGTCCAGCGGGCTCGCCTCCCAGCTGTGTGCCATTTCTTCTCCTTCCGGAAGCCGGGAAGCGCGTGGAAGGACAGTGTGTAAAACCAGCCTGTCGCCCGGGACAAATAACGGCTAACGTGGGACTGCGGGGCCAGGATTATTTTCACCGGGCACATCATCCCGTCAAGCCCACGAGCCCGGTAATGGCAGCTCCTAGCGGGATCGAGCTGGGCTGCAGAATGATGGGAAGCGGGTGTCGTCCACACGAAGGCCGCGGGAGGCTGGAACGGGCCCCGGACGCGGCGCGAGCGTCGAGGGCGGGTTCGCGTCGCGGTCCCACTGTGGCCAGCTGGGCTCACGCGTGGGGCTTCACACACACACGTGCACGCACACGCGAGGAAAGCCGCCTGCCGGCCCACGTCCCCTTCCCGGACCTGTCACCACCGGGCTCTGTGACCGCCCCGCAAATTCTGATCGTCCAGTGTCTCGTCCCAGGGGAAGGACCACGTGACAATGAGGCGACGTGTCGCCACCTGTGGAGAGGTGCGGGGTGGGGGGGATGACAGCTCACGTGTCAACAACACCGGCGTCCGGGTCAGGTCGCAGGGGCCTCCGCCCACGCCCCGGTGGTTGGAGTGGGGGCTGCTCGAGCCAAATGCTCAAGCCAGCTCTGCTGACCCGCAAGGCCTGGGCAGGGGCTCCTGGCCACAGCCGCAGCTCAGCAGCAGCCACGGCCACGGCCATCAGGGTCGCCCCAAAGCCGCAGACCCAGGCATCAGAGGGGCGGGGGGCAGAGTGACAGTCGGGCTTCGGGCCTCTCCCGGGGGACATTGTTCCAGGAGCAGACCCCAAGCCAAACACTGCCATGAAGGCACCGCTTTCTCCAGGCAGAATCCCGAGCTACCTGGGTCAGACCGGGGACCGCTCGACCGGGCAGGTCCCTGGAGGAAGGGCAGGAGGAGGGCACTCCGCTTCGAAGTTGCCCTTTGACCTTGGGCATCCATCAAGAGGTTCACAGCTTAATTCAAATTAACTTCCCGAGTAGCGCGTGGAGATTTTCGCTCCTCACGCCCCCTCGCCCGGAGTGTTCACGCTTTCCCCTGCCACCTCGGACGGTTAGTGGAGCTGTGTGTGCTGCCTGCCTCCCACGCCCGAGGGGCTCGTGGACGCATCCTGCCTGTCTGCCTTTCTGCAGTCCCCACGCTCCACCGTGCTGGGAGGCGGGCGAGCGTCTGTCTGTCCCGGCCCGTTATCAAGCACTGCAGAGAAGCGGCTCAGCTGTCCGTGAACTTCACGGCAGAAGGTTAACACCTGAAGCACTGCTGGG
>NW_011889566.1:42707-45021 GCF_000151845.1 Pteropus vampyrus | reverse complement strand
GGACACTGAGGTGCCAACGCCGGGGACCGAGAGGTCTCCACAGCCCGTCCGCTCGCCAGGGAAAAGAAGCGCCCCCCGCCCCGACCCCGGGCCCAAGGGACAGGCCGCGGCCGGCCGGTGGGGAAGCCATCGCCGCCGGCAGCGCTTCCTGTGCCCGCTCAGGCAGAGCAGAGACCAGAGCGCCACGGACTCCGGCGCCCGCTCTCTGGTTCTCGTCTCGTTCACTTGGAGACGTTTTTCCTTCCTCCCCACGGCTGATCCATCGAAGCTCTGTCCACAAACACGCAGCCGGCCCCGCGCGGTCAGGGGGCTGCAGGGTGACCGTCCACGGAGGCGCCTGGCTGCCCCCTTGCCCTGCGACCCTAACACCACGGTGACGCGCTCTCGTGCGACACACTAACAACACTACCAACAGCGCGCTCGGCCAAGGAGCGTGTCTAAAGGAGCCTTGCACACCATTTCTCGTCCAGCGGGCTCGCCTCCCAGCTGTGTGCCATTTCTTCTCCTTCCGGAAGCCGGGAAGCGCGTGGAAGGACAGTGTGTAAAACCAGCGTGTCGCCCGGGACAAATAACGGCTAACGTGGGACTGCGGGGCCAGGATTATTTTAACCGGGCACATCATCCCGTCAAGCCCACGAGCCCGGTAACGGCAGCTCCTAGCGGGATCGAGCTGGGCTGCAGAATGATGGGAAGCGGGTGTCGTCCACACGAAGGCCGCGGGGAGGCTGGAACGGGCCCCGGACGCGGCGCGAGCGTCGAGGGCGGGTTCGCGTCGCGGTCCCACTGCGGCCAGCTGGGCTCACGCGTGGGGCTTCACACACACACGTGCACGCACACCCGAGGAAAGCTGCCTGCCGGCCCACGTCCTTCCCGGACCTGTCACCACCGGGCTCTGTGACCGCCCTGCAAATTCTGATCGTCCAGTGTCTCGTCCCAGGGGAAGGACCACGTGACAACGAGGCGACGTGTCGCCACCTGTGGAGAGGCGCGGGGTGGGGGGGATGACAGCTCACGTGTCAACAACACCGGCGTCCGGGTCAGGTCGCAGGGGCCTCCGCCCACGCCCCGGCGGTTGGAGTGGGGGCTGCTCGAGCCAAATGCTCAAGCCGGCTCTGCTGACCCGCAAGGCCTGGGCAGGGGCTCCTGGCCACAGCCGCAGCTCAGCAGCAGCCACGGCCACGGCCGTCAGGGTCGCCCCAAAGCCGCAGACCCAGGCATCAGAGGGGCGGGGGGCAGAGTGACAGTCGGGCTTCGGGCCTGCCCTGGGGAACATTGTTCCAGGAGCAGACCCCAAGCCAAACACTGCCATGAAGGCACCGCTTTCTCCAGGCAGAATCCCGAGCTACCTGGGTCAGAATGGGGACCGCTCGACCGGGCAGGTCCCCAGAGGAAGGGCAGGAGGAGGGCACTCCGCTTCGAAGTTGCCCTTTGACCTTGGGCATCCATCAAGAGGTTCACAGCTTAATTCAAATTAACTTCTCGAGTAGCGCGTGGAGCTTTTCGCTCCTCACGCCCCCTCGCCCGGAGTGTTCACGCTTTCCCCTGCCGCCTCGGACGGTTCACGGAGCTGTGTGTGCTGCCTGCCTCCCACGCCCGAGGGGCTCGTGGACGCATCCTTCCTGTCTGCCTTTCTGCAGTCCCCACGCTCCACCGTGCTGGGAGGCGGGCGAGCGTCTGTCTGTCCCGGCCCGTTATCAAGCACTGCAGAGAAGCGGCTCAGCTGTCCGTGAACTTCACGGCAGAAGGTTAACACCTGAAGCACTGCTGGGTCTCGGCCTCCGCCCGGGGCGGGGGGCCTGGGCTGCTGTGTGGCCAGTCCTGGAGCCGGGGGCGGGGCAGTTCACAGAGCCCACGGGTCACCCAGCCAGCTGCCCCAGCTGGAAATGCAGGGTCGGATGTCCCTCCCCACCCCGTGGCCCTTCCTCACCTCTGCATCCAGGTGGCCAGGCCCTGAGGGCCACCTGCCCCTAACCTGCTGTTCAACAACAGCACCCGGGGTGGCACTGGACAATTAAGTACCAGACGGTGGACGGGGGCAGCCAGCTCTCCGCTGGCAGAGCGGGTGGGGTGGGTGAGTGGGAGCAGGGGCTGGAACCAGCCACACGGTCATGCATTAGAGCCGGAAGCGCCAGGATGACCCCTCGTGACTTCGCGTGGACACGGGGCGTCTGTGGAAACGTGCACCGACGTGTGCACGCACGGGGAGGCACTGCGCGCATTGTCTCGTGCCGTCAGCAGAGACGTATGTCTGGAGAAGCGACGACGCCTCGTGGCAGGAGCACGCCTGTCACCACACGGCTTCTGACCTCGCCCT
>NW_011889566.1:36469-42096 GCF_000151845.1 Pteropus vampyrus | reverse complement strand
GGGTCGGATGTCCCTCCCCACCCCGTGGCCCTTCCTCACCTCTGCATCCAGGTGGCCAGGCCCTAAGGGCCACCTGCCCCTAACCTGCTGTTCAACAACAGCACCCGGGGGTGGCACTGGACAATTAAGTACCAGACGGTGGACGGGGACAACCAGCTCTCCGCTGGCGGAGCGGGTGGGGTGGGTGAGCGGGAGCAGGGGCTGGAACCAGCCGCATGGTCATGCATTAGAGCCGGAAGCGCCAGGATGACCCCTCGTGACTTCGCGTGGACACAGGGCGTCTGTGGAAACGAGCACCAACGTGCGCACGCACGGGGAGGCACTGCGCGCATTGTCTCGTGCCGTCAGCAGAGGCGTATGTCTGGAGAAGCGACGACGCCTCGTGGCAGGAGCACGCCTGTCACCAGACGGCTTCTGACCTCGCCCTCCAGTCAAAGGGACCAGGGCTCCCGGAGAAACGGCTGACTCTGCGGCGAGGGCAGGAGCGTGCGGGATGAGCCTGGAACGGCGCGTGGTGCCAGCAAGTCAGGAAATGCTAAAGATGGAAAGAAAAGAAAGACAAGGAACATCGCGCGATGAGTGAACGTCAGAGGGACACGAGCCGATGGAAAGAGCTTCCTGGGGCCAGAGCTGGACCAGTCTGAGCAAGGAGATAAACAAAGTGGTGTTGGAATGGAGCCCAAGAATGAAATAAACCCCCACGAGTCCATGCCGATGCAGACAAATGGCCGAACGAGCAGGTACTTTGGGGAAGAGACAAATTTCCCAGGCAGAAGAACTCAGGACTTATGCAGATGCTCGGCCCTCCAGGCCAGGCCGCTCCTTCGGGGTGGGCTGTGCGTGGTGACTTCCTCCCTAACAGGACAGTGTGGGCAGCGGGGGAGAGTACCTGCGAGGTGGTCAGGGTCGACGTTGCAGTGATAGGTGGTGTTGGCGGCACGCATCCTGGATCGGATGTGATGAGGGCACGTCGGCCCCGTGGTCTTCCCGACCCAACCCCACCACCCCCCCGTCTAACCATGGGAAAACCAGCGGAGGGACAGCCCACGAAGCGGCGGACCAGCACTCATCGAAACTGTCATGGTCATCGAGAGCCAGGAAAGTCTGAGAAGTGGTCACAGCCGGGAGGCACCCAAGGAGACGTGATGACTAGTGGGATTCTGGGACGGGACAGGGGCGTTAGAGAAAAACCAAGAAAATCCAAATAAACTGCAGACCTCAGTGTCGGTCCGTTAGTTGTGATGAGCTTGCCACCCGTGGGCAGTGGGAAGCGCGTGAGAGGTGGGGACTCTGCCTGCGGACTTTACGCGTTTGCTGCGAACCCGAAACCATTCGAAGATGAAATACGCTGAGCATATTCAGTGTGTGACTCATGCGTATTCTCGCTCGGGATGTGACTGGTCAGGGCACCCAGGTCCCCGCCGAGGTGACTCACGCCGGACCCAGGATTTTCTCCGGGGCCTTCCACCGAGTTCTCAGGAGGTTCCTCTCTTTCTGCTTTGGTTCCAGGGCCGGTGGGATGTGCGCTCTTGGCAGCCAGCCAGCCATGACACTGACCACTCGGGGAAAGCCCCCTGGAAGGAGGGCAGACGACAGACAGACAGACAGACTAAGGCCCAGGATCGCTGACGTCTGATGCCAGACCCACCGCTGGACGTTTTCGTCATGAGTCAAAGTGGTGCCTCTGCTTCCGTCTGAGTCGCGATTCGGTCACTTGCGGTGAAAGGTTCCGACACACCCGGGGTGTTAAGTGACAGTCAGTGGCCCTGTTTGAGAAAGGACAGCATTCGGGGAACCGTGTTTTGCATTATCAAAACAAGTGTGTTGGGCACCTCGGAGGTGAAAAGCTCGAATCTGTTTTCCGAACACGCTTGCTTATCGTGTGGCCCACACCACTGTCCCAAAGACAATTGAAAGTTTTGCTGGCCGGTGTTGTCTCCTACTGCGTGCTTATAAGAAGGAGGAACAGCAAATTTACATTAGAACACAGCAGTGACAACCCCACCCCGCCCCGCCCCGCTGTGTATGTAGCCACAGTACACTACGCCCCGTGCCGACGTCACGTGAACGTGGACGGCTGGTCGCCAGGGAGATAGCCTTTGAAAGGGATGTTCTGTGCACACACGGGGAAGCCAGCACCCGCTTTGGCTGATGGTCAGCAGGATGGGACTTCATTGCTGGAAGGTCACGCTGTGCCCCAGGCGACTCTCGTCAGAGGAAGCTGGCCAGCGTCCCCTCCCAGCAGCTGGAGGCCATTACTTGGCATTGTCTCGGGAGGGAAACTGCTGTCTGCCTTGCTGTGGGAGCAGAAATTTTGTTTAGAGGGTTCAACTTGCTCTAAAAAGGCCTCTCTGGCAATTATTAGACCGCCGTTCCCAAGGGGAAAAATCACAAGTGCCATGGCAACAACAAGCCGGCACTCGTCCCACGGGAAGCAAAGTGCAGGGTTCTCCCATGGCCGTTGCAAAGTCTGGCCGTGTATTAGCAGCAGATTCGAGAGGCCAGGACGGGAGGGGGAAAGGCACGGGTGGTCACAGCGTGTGGCGAACTGCTTTGGACGCCTTTCGCCACGTGCTCCTTGCAGACGCCCTGTCAGCCCATTCGACAGAGCAGAACCCCGAGGCCAGGAAGCAATGCACCCAGCAAGTGAGAGCTGGACTCGGACCCCAGGCCCACTGGTCGGGCCCCGACGATAGACGGCCTGGCCTCCTACACGCGTCGCCTGCATCCGGGTCATCTGAGGCCCGTCCACAGCTTTTGACCCTCTGGTGGCTTTCGTCACACTTAGAATCAAACCCCAGATACTGCAAATCTGGCCCGCTCTGGTCCCTGCCTGTTCTTCTGCCCCTTCTCCACCGTCTCCTGGGCCAGCACCGTCTGACTCTGGCCTCCCCCGCGGCTGCGCCGCAGCCTGGATGGCTCTCCTTTCGAGCAATTCTCCTCCTTCAGCTGATTCATGTCTCTTGTCACATGTCACCTCCCCCATGATGCCTTCTCTGACCGTAATTCCTAAAACGGCAGTCTGAGGAGCCCTCCATCCTCCTGCTCAGCTTCGCTGTTTCCTTGGAAGATCTTATCTCTGCCCTGGCATTATACATCTATTGTTTATTGTCCATCTCCCTACCATAATATAAGTCCCAAGCGAGTGTTTGTTGTTTGTCTCCCCAACAGAATATAAGTCCCGGTTTGGGAGAATTCTGCCTGTCTTATTTACTGATGGAGCTTTTTGCAAACCTCTCCTAGAGCTAGTGCTTACCTTCCTCCTCTCTGCCTATGAGCTCATCAGAGCAGGGCCCAGCCCCACAAGGCTCTGCCCCAACCCCAGCTCCCGGCTCGTGGCCCGGCACTCCATCTGATCCCTGCTCAGTGAGCGTCTGTGTGCTATGGTCCGAATCTGGGCCAGGTCCCGAGGTTCGGAGGCCCGGGGGGTGCTCCCAGGCCACAGCGAGCTCACGTGCCCACGCTGGCCAAACCGTTGATTCCGTCCATGTCCCATCCCACTTAATTTCTTAGTAAAAGCTTCTCTGGACAACTTCAGGCTCCTCCGGCTCAAACTGGCCAAGAAGAGTGCTTTTACTCTCCTCGGTTTCGGGTGGCGGGGATGGGCGAGCCCCCAAGGCCAGGGCCGGCATGGCTGGGACTGACCCAGAGCCTCCTCCAGGGCCAGAGCATGCAGGGAACACAGCACGGGAATGCAGGGGTTCGAGGGAGCTCAGGGAAGCAGGCCAGGGGCAGGAACGAGAGAGGGAGCAGGAGGGGGAAGCCCCTTGCAGGTGGGGGCTTGTGATGACAGCCGGCAGTCACGACCCCCGCAGAGCAGCAGTCACGAATGTCACAGTCGAGAAGGACCCTTCTGAGGGGAGGCAGCGGACAGCTGGGTCTCCCGGGACACTGCTCTCTAAAGCCACTGTCTGGGGGACACCCGGGTGATGGCTCTGGGGCATTGCCCACGTCGCATGGCTCTCAGACCCAAATTACTTAAATCGCAAACGTCACTAATGGCTTAACGGCTAAGAATGATGGGAAAAAGGACCAGGATTTTCCTACAGTTAAGATCTTTTTCCCATCATCTGCAAGTTACAAAATGTACTGTCGCACACGTTGGGGGAGGGACACTTGGGGTGAATTTACTTGTTTTTCTGGGAAGCAATAGAAGGAACGAGCTGACAGGAGCCCCGCCCTCTCCTCCCTTTGACCCTCATAAACCTTCGGGTTTGGGCACGTGGGAGGGTGAGGGACTCTACCAGGAAACAAGACAGGGAACTTCCTGCACACTCAGATTGGCAGGCGCTCAAGAAATGAATCACAAACTACGAGAGGCCACAGTCG
The DNA here is from genome assembly GCF_000151845.1 of Pteropus vampyrus. Taxonomy (NCBI): domain Eukaryota; kingdom Metazoa; phylum Chordata; class Mammalia; order Chiroptera; family Pteropodidae; genus Pteropus; species Pteropus vampyrus. The sequence goes on along the minus strand of NW_011889566.1, from coordinate 37,767 downwards.
GACTCCGAGTTCGTGGAAGTCTTTCACTAAAATGTAAACCAGCTCTGGCCCCTAGAACTAGCATTGGGCATATTTTAAAAGCATTCCAAGCACTGCGGAGGCCACCACAATAAATGGGACACGACCCTTCTCTTTAAGAAGCTCGCGGTGAACTTGGAACGGTAGGGCCAACGCTACACACTGCTCGCGAGCCTTTGGGTCCAGGGCTGAGAGAGAATCAGGCTTCTGCGCCAAACTTCCGGTGACAGTGGATTCGTGGACCACAGCAGGCTCCCTCCTGAGCCAGGCCCGGGGCGGACGTCACTTGGGTTCTCGGAGCAGCCTGCACGCTGACTGAGAACGCGGCCACTGTCCCGTGCAGTCGGTGACCTCCGGCACCCACCCCAGGGGCCCAAGCGAAGAGGCGCCAGCCTGTCAGGCTGGCATCTGGCGGTGGCCTTCCCCACCCCCACCTTGCCAAAGAACTTAGGTGATGGGCAGCCGAGAGACACTCACAGAAACGGGGGCTCGGTGGTGAGCCACTGCTTCCGGTGGCAGGTTGTGACTCGTCCCCAGGTCCCGGGCCCTGAGCATCCGAAGCCCTGCGCCGCCCCGCTCTGCCACCGTCAGACCCTGCAGGTCTCCATGACACGTCCTTCGTCCCTCTCGCCATGAAGGTGGCCACTCTGTGGCCTCACTTCGCCACCCGCCATGGCAGGGAACGCAGTCTGGAGGGAGCCGGGTCTTTGTGCAGCCGAGGGGCCTGGAGCCCCTGCCCGGGGCGCCCTCTGTCGCTCTCCAGTGAGCTGGGCGTCCCTCACGGGGGCACTGGCCTGAGGGGCCAGCCGAGGCCCCTCGGAAGCCTTTGCAGGTGAAGCGCCCACTTGTGGCCCAGCAGTGTGACACAGCCCCGGCCGGCGCTGGTCTGTGTGACAGACGGGGCCGGGGCGTCAGGCCTTGGTGGAGAGACGTTGGACAGTCTGCGTGCGGGGACGGGGAAGGGTCAGCCCCAGGGTCCCTCACGCAGAGGCCGCCTGGCTTCTCTGCAGCTGAGGCCGGTCACTCGCGGCTCTGGAGCCTGGCCACTGGGGCCTGGTGGCCTGCGCGTGTGTGCGTCTCCGCCGTGGGTTGTGGGGGTGGCAGACAGGAAGCGTGCTCCTCCCGGGTCAGCGAGAGGCGGCCCTTTCCCTTCAGGACCCAGGAAAACCGTGGCAGCCAGAGGCGCCAGTGTGCGCGGCTGGCCCTTAGTGCTGGCTTTAATGCTGAGCCAAGGTCAAAAATTCAGCACGGGCCATGAGCTCTATACAAGGAATGCTGGC
>NW_011889566.1:31794-35229 GCF_000151845.1 Pteropus vampyrus | reverse complement strand
CCAGTGTGCGCGGCTGGCCCTTAGTGCTGGCTTTAATGCTGAGCCAAGGTCAAAAATTCAGCACGGGCCATGAGCTCTATACAAGGAATGCTGGCCGCTCAGTCACACAGAGGCACTCGCCAACGGGACGGTGACCGGCCACCCAGCCCCAGGTGGAGGGCGGGCCCCTGTCAGAAAGACCCCATGGCTCAGCGTCCCTTCACAAGGTCATAATTTAGCAGGGAGGGCAGGTGTAGATATGGCCCCCAGGCCACCTGCTACAGCAGGGCTGCCGGTCCACACGGGAGCCATTCCAGCCCCACGCTGCCACCGCACGCCAGGCCCTGGCTTACAGATTTTCACGCATCTTCCCAGGCTCCCGACCAACCTTCGGGTGCTCTGGGCCAGCTGCTGTCACCCCATCCCATCAATCAGGACCCAGGCTCAGGGAGGGTTCGTGAATTGTCCAGGCCCACACGGCGGGGATCACAGCGGTGTGCTTGGTCTTGGGGACCCAGCAGGAGCTCCCCGTCCTGACCCAGAGATCTGGGGCCTCAGAGAAATGGCAGCATGATGGTGACGCCTTAACGTATCTTAAGAAGAGGTGATCAAGGGTCGGAGAGAAGGAGGGACGTTCTCTCAGATGAAACGAGGCACAAAGCCATGGCCGTGACAGCACGTGGCTGTTGTCTTCAGGGGCTGGGAGCAGAGGAGGACAGGGCAGGCGACAGATGCCTGGTGCGCCGCGCTGTGAGGGAGTCCCCAGCGAGGCCGTCCCGGGACGTGGCACCGGCAGATCAGCCCACTGGGTCTGGGGACGCACACGTGAGAAGCATGAGAGAGTCAACGGGCAAGTAGGGGACCAGGCGGGAAGCCAGGGAACTGGGAGGGAGAGGCCGGGGCGGGGCTGGGAGGCCGTCACTGTGCACGGGAAGGGACAAGGGCGCCAGCGAGGGCCCTCCGCCTCGCTCCACACCACGTCCGCGTCCGTAAAGTGACTTCGTGTCTCAGCCCCGGGGGTCACGGCGTCCCCGCCTCGTAGAGCAGGTGTGTTCCTCTCTCCAGCCGCTCCGACAAAGCGGGAGGAGGCTGTTCGTCCACGCTAACTTTATCACGTTGACGCTTCTTCTTTTCCCAATTTTATGTCAAAAAAAACATCACAGCATTACACAAATGTTTTGAAAACGGCGCCCAGAACGGCCGTTTCACGGTCTCCTCCCAGATGGCCGACCCTCTGCGGTTTCCAGGGTGCGTCACGCTGGCGAGCACGCTCGGGGGCAGGCCCCCGACCCCACGCGGGCGCAGGCGACGCAGCTCGTGTGCAGCCTGCCTGCCTCCGTGGATTCCACGTCGTCCCTGGAGGGACCGGAACTTTCTCAGACTCTGCGCACTTGTCATAATTATCGTCCTTGACCTTCCCTTCAGCAAATGTGCCACAATTTAATGAGTCAGCCCCAATCTCTGGAAATTTAGGTCACTTCTTTCTTTTTTTTTTTTTTTCTTTTTAAACTTTTCTATTACAAGGGATACCTCCTTTCTTAGCTGACCAGCAGTCCAGGGTGCCTACGGGAGAAGTGGTACTCATTCCTTAAACCCGTAAAGAAAGCCATATTTGGAGATGGGAGTATTTGCAAATACACGGCAGTCAGAGTGTTACTCTCCTCTGTCTAGAAGCAGCTAGTTTAAGTCAATAATAAAAAGGTGCTAAAAATAGAAGGAAAGGCAAAGAACTTGACTTCACCGGAGAAACACACATGGCCACGAAGGAGCGTGTCTCGTCTCACTTATGAACACAGAAATGCAAGTTAGAACGAGCGAGCGTCCTCCGATTGGATGGGGCAGTATACGCAGGGCTACGTCTCCCCTCATGGAACGTGGCGGGGGCGGAGGAAGGAGCACATGTTTGGTCCTCGTCCCCATTTCTGGGCAGACCTCCGAAAACCTGTGGGGTTCCCTAAGCGGTGAGAGATTAAGGTGATATTCATAACGAATCCCTTTCAACCTCACCTGAGTTTCTGAGACGAGGTGACTTTTGGAAAGCACCTCGGTCACCTAAGGATGGGGCCAGGTGGCCACGGAAACCACCTTCTGATAAGAGGGTGGGAAGTTTCGGTCCCACCCCCGATCTTTCGGGAGGGAGAGGGGCCGGAGGTTGAATTAATCGCCAGTGGCCAATGAGCTAATCAATCGTGCCTACGTACTGAATAAACACCCAACAGGACAGGTTCAGGGAACTGCCAGGCTGGTGACCACGTGGACTTGTGGATGGGGACAGTGGCCCACTCAGAGAGGCCGGGGAGCTCTGTACCCTCTCCCGACACCTGGCCCTGAGCATCTCTTCCCCCGCCTGACCCTGAGTCACATGATTGTATAATAAACAGGCGATCCAGTGAGTAACATGACTCTCTGAGTTCTGTGAGCCACTCTAGCAAATTCATGGAGAACCTCCCATCTATAGCCGGTCAATCACAAACACAGGAGACAGCCTGGACTTTCTGAAGTGGGGGAGGGCGTTCTCGTGGGGCTGAGCCCTTACCCTGTAGGGTCTGACCCCATCTCTGGGCAGACGGCGTCAGAATCGAGTGGAATCGTAGGATGCCCGGCTGGTGTCCGAGAACAGCCGGTCGGGGTAGGGACCCCCGCCTTAGCCCACACACGCTGGAACTGGGCGCTCAGACCCAGCCACCGTGATGGAGGGCAAGTCTGCAAAATCGAACACGTCGATGTGAATGCACTTTGATGCGGAGATCTCCGTCCTGGGGTCGTGCTACAGAGCTGCAGCAGGACCACCCAAGGGTGCACGGCGGGTGGGTTTTCACGTCGTTTACAATCGGGAGATGCTGAAGCGACACCAACGCCCACGGCACAGGGTGTTTGTCTGAACGGGAAGAGAGCGAGCACGGCGGAGACCGCGGAACACGGCCGGGGGGCGGGCGGGTCCCCGACCTCTGACCTGGATGCGACTTTCACTTTCTTACCAAGCGGCCTGAAATACTTACGACTAGGAATAATTCTGGAATCTCCAAACCCGTAGAGGAAAAAGCGTATGTAAATCCAGTGCCACCGAAACTGGCGCTGCCATCGTGACCTCTGTGCGAGTGTCTCTGCCGCCCGCTGGGCACAGGGCGGACCCGGCAAAGGGCACTCGCGCCCTTTCTCGGCCTTGGCGCGTCCTGCCGACAGCTTCCCAGAGCGCTGGGGCTGCTGTGTGTGGACAGAACGGGCTGATTCCTCTACGTCAATGGTGAAGCTCTGGGGACGCAAAGCGCCCCACCTTCGACCAGAGGAGCTGAGGCTCAATTTCCGTCCCCTCCCTGTGTCCCCAGAGTCCAGGGTGGCCCCGGCCCCTCTAGCGAAGCCTGCTCAGGGCCTTGCCTGCGGCCGGCACTAACACACTCTGCTCGTTCCTCAGGTTCATTTTGTCCCCCGACCCCAGCCACCCCTGGTTCAGAAGAG
>NW_011889566.1:30874-31416 GCF_000151845.1 Pteropus vampyrus | reverse complement strand
TGCCCCAGGAAACCGCAGCCCGTGCGGGCGCGGGAGACGCCAGACCCAGCTGCACCCTCGGGAGCCCGGCGGCTTCGCGCCTCCACGGGCTTGTCGACCAAGGAAGCGTCCGAACCTGCAGAGAAGTTTTACAAGAGGTTATCTGAGCCAAGCCGACGACGTTTGTCGGGAAGAAAGATCTCACACTCTGGAGAATGCCGGTGTTGCGGCTTCTGGTCTGCGTCCGGGATTGAGGAAGGAGCTCGGGGCGGCGGGGGGCCCCAGCCCGGACAGCGTTGCAGGACACTAACAGGATCCGTGCTCTCCTGTCAGGGTGGCGCCCACTGACTTCAAAGGTGTGTGAACCTTGATGCCCAGAAACACGGGGCGGGGTGGCCGGCTCAGGGCAGAGGTGAGCCTGTCACAGGAGAAGTCGTGTGCCTGGGGCGTGACTGTCCGCTGCACCTGCCCACGTAGGAATTCACGACCAGGCCACCCCAGGAGGTCGCCTGACTTAGAGCCCCTTTGCCATCCACGAGCTCCTTCACCTCCACGCCCGTCCC
>NW_011889566.1:27339-29839 GCF_000151845.1 Pteropus vampyrus | reverse complement strand
GCTTCTGGTCTGCGTCCGGGATCGAGGAAGGAGCTCGGGGCGGCGGGGAGCCCCGGCCCGGACAGCGTTGCAGGACACTAACAGGATCCGTGCTCTCCTGTCAGGGTGGCGCCCGCTGACTTCAAAGGTGTGTGAACCTTGATGCCCAGAAACACGGGGCGGGGTGGCCGGCTCAGGGCAGAGGTGAGCCTGTCACAGCAGAAGTCGTGTGCCTGGGGCGTGACCGTCCGCTGCGACCTGCCCACGTAGGAATTCACGACCAGGCCACCCCAGGAGGTCGCCTGACTTAGAGCCCCTTTGCCATCCACGAGCTCCTTCGCCTCCACGCCCGTCCCTGTGCCTGTGAGGTCTGAGCGGGCGGGGCCTCACACATGGCTGGACAGTTGCCGCTTCACCCCAGACTTCCCAGGACTAGCTCCCCCGCTTAGTGGCCAAGTTCCCGCCCACCCACAGCCCTCCTGCTCCCCCCGGGGCTCCTCGTCCCGGCCCCCGGCCCACCGCCCAGAGGTTTTTATCTCCATCCTGGGAACTTCCGTCGGGAGCATCCCTGAGGCCAAGCCAGGATCAGGAATGCAGGTCAAGGACGCCAGAGAGACCCTCGCAGAGACGGTGGCCGCCCAGCGAGGCCCCCTCTGCCCACTCCCTCCCTGCCCTCCAGCCACACTGGCCCCTGTGTGAGGCGCCTTGGCATGAGCCTGCCCCCTTCGCTAGAAGGTTCTCTCCTCCCAAACACGCTGCTCCTCGCTCCCTCTTTCCGCGTTCGGCAGCTCTCCTCCGACAGCCTCCTCTCCTCTGTACCAATTATCACCCCACAAGCTTCGCGTTATATTCACTCACCCCGCCTTGTCTGCCCCCCATACGCCGCCTCCTCCAGGCGGGGGGTTTGTCTCCGTGATCTCCCGTGAGTGCTCAGGGCCTAGAACAGCGCGGTCACGACAGCACCGATGGGTGCAAGAGCCACCGCGCTCCGTTAGGAACGCTGCCATTGACGAATGTCCGCACAGCAGTCCAGTCTGTCAGATGCTCACGGGAGCGCTCCTGACTCTGAACTCAGAATCGGCCAGACGGTGTAAGAGGCCCACCCCACGTGGTGACAGTCGCGCAGTCCCAGAACTGCGCCCTCCAGTGGGCAGGTAAGTGACCCCGCAGAGCGCATGACCCCGCAGAGCGCATGACCCCGCAGAGCGCATGACCCCGCAGAGCGCATGCCGTGGTTGGGCACACGTCTTCCCAGGTGCTAGAAGCTGACGAGCCGTCGGCCAGGCGGCGAGGTCTCCACGCCAGGCGGCGCGCAGGCCCGCACATCGGCCGCTGGGCCCGCCCACACCGCATTGGAGCACTCGACGGCTGAGTTGAACCACAATCACAGTGCTCGCTCCAGTGTTCCCAGTTGTGAGCCAGGTGACCAGCTGTAACCACCCACTGGGGTCACCTCCCTCCCAGGCTTCGAAGGCCCCCCGGCTGCTCCCTCTGCACCCCAGTAACTCGCAAAGCAAGTCTGGTGCCCAGGTTCTGATGCGGGGGCAGGGCCCAAACCCTCATCACTCTTCATGAGCCCCCACGAGCAGGCAAGGGACACGAAGTGACCCGTGCTGGGCTGTCCGAAGCCTGAGGAAGATGGTTCGCAGGAACATGGTGAGCCCCACCTTCCCCCGAGCTCCAGGGGGCTCTGGGGGTCTGAAGAGCAGGTGGCTGTGTGTCAGGTGGAGGCTGAGTGGCGGGGAGGGGAAGGTGGTGGCCGTAGGGTGGCAGTGGTCAGCGCAGCTCGGGCGGGAGAGGGGCCTGTGCCTTCTCTCCGTCAGCAAAACCCAGACCCTCAGCAGAAGGAGGGCGGTGGCTTCGGGTTTGCTCAGAAGAAAATCAGTGCTCGCTGGCTGGTGGGCACCCACTTCCCAAAACGACAGGCTCCGGGGCCATTCGCCCGGCCTCCTTCCCACTGGGAGAGCCCCCTCCGGAACTGGGGCGCTGCGGAGGCAGCCCCCACCGTGATCTGCAGGCACATCTGCCGGAAACCCCTCCTGCCCGCCCGCTTTCCCACACTCCCTGTAGCCGTTGACAGGGGGGCGGGGGCAGACAGTGCAGGAGGCAGCACCGAGCCGGTGGCCCCGTAATCCTCGCTCCGGCTACACTGAGGACGGAAATTAAATTGCCTGTTCAGCTCTGGGTGCAGCCAGGAGAGGCTGTCACTCCGCAGAACGTACAGAAGGCTTAGGGGAAGGATGCACATGAATGAGAAGGAACTTTTCCCATTTCCGACTCAGATTAAAGGGGACAGACCCGCAGAAAGCAGGAGCCCAGGGGCATTTTCCGGTGCTAAGTGCCGCTGGGGTTTGGGTCCCGACCACAAATAGCTCCGGGCCCCGTGCCAGCCAGGTGCTCGCTGAGGACTGCTTGTCCACCAGCGGAGGTCGCTATGGGCAACTGTCCGCGCGGGGGACGTGACCGGCCCCGCAGCCAGAGGGGGTCGCTAGCTATGGGCACTGGTCCAGAGGGCACTTGG
>NW_011889566.1:24326-26584 GCF_000151845.1 Pteropus vampyrus | reverse complement strand
GGGGCCGTCGTCCGTGGTCTCCGACTGCGGCGGCCTGTGCGGGGCAGGTGTCCCCACGGACCCGCCCGCCGGGGCAAGGGGCGAGCGCGCGCACGGGTTGTTTTTCCCTTTCTTTGTAACGGATTTGATCGGCTGTTTGTGCGCTCAGAGGCCGGGACATTGTTACCCTTTCGTGCCCATCGAGCGACCCCCGCGGCAGACACCCCGGAGCCCGCCGGCAGGTCGCCCTCGCCGGCCGCCCCCTGCGGGGACCCGCCGGGCTTCCTGGCCAGGGAGCAGGTGGGGGGCGGGGCTGGCACAGCAGGGGCTGCTCCCAGCTGCGTGTCCTTGTCCCCATCCCCCGCAGGTGGTCAGTTCTGACAGCAGAGGGGGTGGCCTGGGCTGCTCGACCTCCTGGGTCCCCAGAGAGACTGAGGGACCCGCTCAGCTGCCCATCTGCCCTGTGCAGATGCGAAGCCCCCCCCCCCAGTGTCCAGTGTCCCTGACCAACTTGGGTCTCATGAGACAGGCATCCGGAGCAGACTCCCGTGTTGGTGGCCCCTCCCCTTCTGAGCCCCGGACCCCCTGGCCTGGGGCCAGAGCCCTGACCCCTACTTCTGCCTGGCAGTGACCGACAAGAAGTGAGCATCCCCCAGAGAAAACCAGGGGGAGGCCACCCTTCCAAACATGGCTGGACGTCATCTCTCCGTCTCTCCCCCAGCCGGGCAGGGTAGGTGCCCCGGCTTTGGGCTCCCCGGGTCCCGTGCCTCCGCCCGCTGATAGACTCGTCAACACGCCGCCTGGCTCACACCCTGTCCCCAGCTCCATCCCGGGGAAATGCGAAGTCCAGGCCCCCTTTCCTTACCACAGCCACTTTAATAGTCAGATCACAGGAAACAGGAAGCATCTGTCGGCCCCCTTGGGTCAGCAGCGCCGGGCGGTTGGGGACCGGCAGGACTAGGCCAGGCCTCCCGAGGTCCAGGACCAGGCACCTGTGATGGCACAGGAATTTAGCAGCCTCCTCGAAGGAAGGAATACGCCCCTGCTCTAGCGTGCACACGTGTGTACACATGTGCATATACACCCCCACACAACGTGCATGTGAAAACATTTACACACAAACACGCATGCACCACCCCCAAACACACACTCAGAGCACAAGCGTGTGCATGCACGCACACGGGCAGACGTGCACACACATGCACAAGCACACACTTCTCCCCCACCAGGGGAGAAGTATCAGAGGTCGGCTTTTTTATCTTTTGGAAGAGGTGAGGTGAGACGCTGTCACCGGCTCAGAAGTGACAGCTCCTTTGCAAGGACTTCCCAAAGGTCTCCCAGAAAAGCACCATGTTTGGAAGTGGGGGGAAAGGGGAAGAGAGTTTGGGGGGCAGGGAGGGAGGTGAGCGCCGAGCCCGGCAGGCTTCACTGTCATTGTGGGCAGCGTGATCTTTCCCAGGTGACACACCCAAGGTTGCGGTGACCTCCAGGAAGGGCAGCCCTGCAGGGAGCCCTGGGTGACCTGGGGCATTCAGGAGGGAGCCGTGGCCTTGGGAGGGGCCAGGTCTGATGTCACCGCTTTCTGCGATCTTGAAGATCTTGATCTTGAACGAGTCCCCCGTGCTCTGAGCTGGCCTACCCTTCTGTCAGGAGGAGAGTGAGGTCTGCCGTATAATAGACGGTCACAAGGAGTGACCGAGACCCTGCGGGCAGCCGGGATGCTGCTGGGACAGGATGGCACGGTGCGCACGCTGTCCGCGTCCTGTAAATGTCCTTCCTCTGCCATGACTAGAGGAAGAGGTGGGCCGTGGTCCTGAAACCTCTGCCATCCGTGCACAGTCCGTTCCTCATCCTTGACCTTGCTCGGCACCCTCTCCCTTTGCTGTGGACGCTGTTGGAGGCTCATAGCTGGACTCGTAGCCCTGGCCGAGATCCGAACCGTTCGGGGTCCCAGGCCAGTGGCCTCTGACCACCTCGCTCGCCAGGCCAGCGGCAAACGTCTCCCTAGAAAGCGCCCGTCTGTCCTGCCCTCAGCTCTGAGCTCTCTTTTCTTAAAGTCCCAGACTCTGGATTAGTTCCGAAGTTCCCCCCCGACCGCCCCCCACCTCCGCCATCCCGTTCTGAGTTTCTTTTACTTTCTTTGACTCCACACAGCCTCGCGTTGCTTCCAAGGAGGGGGCAGGGCGTGGGGGAGGGGAGGGGGCACAAGCCGCCTCTGGCACTCCTGCCGTGTGTCCCGCCCGGTCAGTCAGGTCGTCAGTCCTGTGGCTTCGCTCTCT
>NW_011889566.1:19035-23101 GCF_000151845.1 Pteropus vampyrus | reverse complement strand
CTTGGGCTTGGGCTTGGGCAGGAGCCTGGGCTAGACTGACCGTCCCGGAGCGCCTGTCCTCCCTCACTGCCACTTCCAGCCGGAGCCCGGCACCCACCGTGCTCGGCCTGTGGGCCTTCTCCAGGCCGTCCTGACCCGCCACCCCAGCCTGGCCCTGACCCGCCACCCGCTCCCCAGAGGCTCCACTCTGTGGCTCAGGCCCTCCTCCCCACCCTTGGAGCCTGGTGGCCATTTCCCGGCCCAGCCGAAAGGAAGCCCACTCCCCACTGCGTATCTCTCCTGGCCCCCTGCCCGGCTCCGGCCCTGCACCCTCTGTGGGGCTGCAGCTCCCCTGCCTTTGGCACAGACACTGCGGGCGTTGTGGGCTGGCCACGCTGCCTCAGAGCAGCCCCGTCTCCCGTTGGGCGAAGGCTGCACCTGTCCCCAGTCTTGTCCGGTGTGGTCAGCGCCCTGGCCACGGGCAGCTTTCCCCTCCAGGGCTGTGTCTGTCCTGCCACCTGGCAAAGCCCAGCGAGAATGTCCCTTTGCTGTAACACCTGCTTGGCTCAACACCCAGAGGGCCCTTGCCCGCTCGTGGGGGCCCGGCACACTCGTCCGGCACTGGGGGGGCCTCGAGCCCCGCCCACTCCCGCCTCCCTGTGGGCGGACAGCGACTCCCCTTGGCCACCGTCACCACTTCTGGCAAAGTCCACTTATCTTTAAACGTTTATGACTTAAGATCTTTGAACAGATACTAAAATAATAACATAAGCTACATTCCAGCTGAGGGACGATCCCACACCCTTCTGGGGCTCCCAGTGTGAAAACAGAGGTGGGGCCGGCAGTGACGGGGAGATGGAGCTGGGAGGGCATTTGGGTTCCCGGCCCAACCCCTGGCTTGCGATGGTCTCTCTGTCTCCGGCAGCGTCAGAGCCGGGCTGTGAAAATTAATAAGAGGTCTCGATTTTCAGTCTCTTTCTCAGTAAGTAGATCAGCCACTGAAGCGTCAGCCCAGCCGCCCGCGATGCCACAGCAGGCCCTGTCACAGGACAGCGAGGACGCGGGGCAGCCAGGGGGCTGCTGCCCCCCTCCTGCTTCCGCTTGCCGTGGTCTGAGGCTGCTTAAAGCAGACATTTCTGGCAGTTGGAGACCCTGGGAAGGGGGGTGGCTAGAGGCTTGAGCCCCACAAATGTCATCGACCCAGCAGGCCGCACTCTCGGGCCTGGGGGAGGTCTTTGGCAAGGAGGGCTGAGAGACTTCCCAGGGGATACAGAAGGGCCTGGGTGTCCCCGTTGAGACAGCAGCAGCCCACCAGCTGGTCCTGGCCCGGGGTCCCCGAGCTCCCCATGCTCCCCCCGCACCCCCCTCGGCCGGACGGGCAGTACGATGAGAGCCGGTCCCCCAGAAGCCCAGCCTGGGCGCCCGCCGTGCCCTCCCGCTCCACAGAGCCCAGGCCCCACCGGCAGGGCGGCTCGCGGCCAGCGTGCTTTGCAGCCGGGCTCAGCTCGGCGGGGCTCAGATGGCCCCGCGGCCTCTAGCTCAGCTCGCCGTCTCTTCTGCCTTCACGGTGGACGGTCTGCGTTCCCAGAGTTCTGAATCCTCCTGAGAAAAAAGTGTCCTAAGGCAGTGCATGCTCAAAGACCCGCCGACAGGAGTGTGAGTGCGTGCGCCCTTCCCTGGGCCCGGGGGTGCTGTCACACAGTGGGTGCTGTCACACAGTGGGTGCTGTCACACAGTGGGTCACCACACAGGTGCACTCTGCGGCCTGCAGGGGGCTCAGACTTCCAATCTCCAAAGACGTCTCTGCAGTTGCTGGTGTGGGTTACGCCTCAGCCCGCCCGCCTGCCGCCCCGCACCCCGCCAGCACGTTTGCCCAAGCAAAGTCGAAGTGCCCCAAAAACTTGGTCCAGATGCGAGCTAAGAAGGGCCTGCAGCCTGCTCAGTTTGCTTTGGGTTCCCTGCTACGATTGTTTTCATTTTTAAAACTGCAGTAAAATACACAACGTGAAATGACAGCGTCTTAGCCGTTTCTGTGCACGCAGTTCAGTGGCATTAAGCACGTCCACAAGGTCGAGCGCCGTCACCACCACCCACCTCCAGCACTGTGCATCTCCCCAGACCGAGACCCCGTTCCCCCAGCCCTGCCCCCGCCACCCACTTTCTGCCTCTGACTGACTCGTACCTGTGGAGCCACACGGTGTCCGTCCCCGGTGACTGGCTGACTTCTCCCGGCAGTGTCCTCAAGCTCCCTTCACGTTGGAGCACGGGTCAGATGTCCTCGCGTTTGAAGGCCAAGCGCCACCGTGCGCGTGTGCATGTTGTTCACGCCACCGTGTGCATGTGCACGTTGTTTGCACCGCCGTGTGCGTGTGCACGTTGTCGACTGTTTGCACCACCGTGTGCGTGTGCACGTTGTGGACTGTTTGCACCACCGTGTGCGTGTGCACGTTGTGGACTGTTTGCACCACCGTGTGCGTGTGCACGTTGTTGACTGTTTGCACCACCGTGTGCGTGTGCACGTTGTGGACTGTTTGCACCACCGTGTGCGTGTGCACGTTGTCGACTGCACCACCGTGTGCGTGTGCATGTTGTGGACTGTTTGCACCACCGTGTGCGTGTGCACGTTGTTGACTGTTCATGCCACCGTGTGTGTGTGTGCACGTTGTTTGCACCACCGTGTGCGTGTGCGCGCTGTGGACTGTGCGCACGCTCCTCCGTCAGCGAGTCCGCCTGGCATGTCTGAACCTCAGCCATTTCCCCTCTCATTTTCCCGGTCTGCAAAGCGTAGGCCGTGGCAGCAGTGAAGGGCTGTGTCCTCTGAAAAACGTCGTATGCCCTGAAACCCTCCCGTCCCTGGTCACGGCCGTTCGGCCGGGAGGGCTGTACGAGGTGGGACGCGTTACAGGCGGGGGCGGCGTGGACAGTCCAGGGACGACAGGCGCGTTTCGGCTCCGGTTTCCTCAGTCCGGTGGCGGCCCCCTGACGTCGCGGTCGGGAGCCCGGACTTAGGGGCCAGGCTGTCCGGTGGCACGCGTGCAGGCCGCTCACGTGCCTCGGCGCCTCCATCCGTGAGTGGGGCGAAGGGAGCGTCTGCCTCACGGGGTTGTTGGGACCAAGTGCTCAGATGCGTGTCAGTGGCTGCCACGGGGAATCACGGGCGGAGGCTCCGTGAAGTCGTGGTTATTTTTTGTTTGTTTGGTATTTATTTGTCCACGTTGTAGATTTGAGGCGGCTGAATGTCTGCGTCTGGCGGTGGGGGAGAGCCTTCCCGAGAGTCCTAGCCTCATGCTCCAGGTTGGCCGTGACACCGGGCAAGCGGCCGTGGTGCCAGCAGAGCGCCATGTGTCCGGGCACGGTCTGGGATGAAGGGCCGGCCGGCCCGCGGGCGCTGCCAGCTCGACGATACCGTGCGACCGCATTTCCCAGATTAGCCCAGATCCACCCGGCCCCTCCCAGTCCTCCCACAGAAGGGGCCACGAGGGCCTTCCATGGCGGGGCTGCCGTGAGGAGGCAAGGAGGGGACGGGGCGGGCCCGGCTCCAGGCTCCAGGCGCGTGCGTTTGGCTGTGGGGGCCGCAGTGACAACATAGCACTTAACGGTGATTCCGCAGGTGAGATCGGCCTCGCCGCTGAGACAGGCTGTGTTTGAGGAGCGCTTGGCTAGCCGGGAACACTCCGCTGTCCTTGTCACTTGGTGGCTGGCCACACCGCCCCCCGCTGGCCCTCTGTCCCCCTCGTGTCATCTCAGAGAGCTGCCTGGCCTTGGCGGGGGGCCGGGGGCCTTTGGGGAAACGAAGTCAGAGCCCGCCGTGGAATGGCAGTTGGTGGATTCGTCACGGTCGAGTACCCCTTGCTTTTCCCACACAGAACGCTGCCAGCAGGAAGAGCTGCCCCGGCCTCTGCCAGTCGCCACCGCCCAGTGGCAGGTTCAGGGTGACCAGGTGCTGTCTGTCCAGCTGGGGATCCGTCACCCTTGCGGCCAGCTGCACATGGTGCTGATTTCTTTTATAAGCCGAACGGTTCATAGAACCTAGCGATTCGGATCCTTTTTATCTTCACAGCTTCTGCCTTTGGGGTTTGTTTCTTGT
>NW_011889566.1:12593-17949 GCF_000151845.1 Pteropus vampyrus | reverse complement strand
TGGGGAAACGAAGTCAGAGCCTGCCGTGGAATGGCAGTTGGTGGATTCGTCACGGTCGAGTACCCCTTGCTTTTCCCACACAGAACGCTGCCAGCAAGAAGAGCTGCCCCCTGAACCGGCCTCTGCCAGTCGCCACCGCCCAGTGGCAGGTTCAGGGTGACCAGGTGCTGTCTGTCCAGCTGGGGATCCGTTGCCCTTGCGGCCAGCTGCACACGGCGCTGATTTCTTTTATAAGCCGAACGGTTCATAGAACCTAGCGATTCGGACCCTTTTTATCTTCACAGCTTCTGCCTTTGGGGTTTGTTTCTTGTAACTTCTATAGCCTTAGAAACAACAGAAAAGAAGGCAGTGTGTTTGGCGTCATCGGCTGGAGATCTTTAACGGTCTCTCCACCTGGAGCTTACGTCGACGAGAACAGCTAACCCCGAGCGCCGTCGCTGAAGGCTGGCTCTGGGCAGAAGCGGCGGGAGTGGCTGGCGACCGCGTCTGTCCCGTCTGTGGCTCCCCCATTTCCAAAGTGCTGTGGGGAGCAGCCCCCAGAATGCTTTCGCTCTGGTCGTGTCGTGGAAGCTTCACGTGGGGAAAGGCCATGATGTGAGGTTCAGCGTTAACCCTCATACGTGCTCTGAAATCTCAGTGAACCCTCTTCTGCACGCCTGGAACGTTCCGCCGCCACAGTGGATAACAAGATCCTGAGGACTTCAGACGGCCCCCTGAGCCGCCGGCGTGTGCAGCCGTGGTCCTGACGTTGGCGTCCCATTTCGTGTGTGGCGTTTTGAAGGCTGAGCCCCAACAGCAGAGATGAGACATGGCATCTGTGGCGTCCTGGCAAACACAGCCCAGAATATTCCAAGGAGCGAGGGTCCAGAGAGGAGCTTCCTGTGGCAAAGTTGTAACAGGGGCAGCGTAGGGACAGTAGTGTCCTCAAATATTTCTTGAGATGGTGCTGGTGGCACCGTATTGGAAGGGTCGAGATGGGTCGCAGCCTCGGGCAGCCGAGAGGACACACGTGTGCAGGTGATGCTTGGATGACGGGGAGCAGCGGAGCCCCCGGCAGGTGAGAGGCACACACCTGGTAGGTGGGGCAGGTAGAGGGCTCTTCTGAGAGTCAGACCTGCGTCCCCCAGGTTCCCAGCGTGTTGACCCCTCATAATCGTCACCAGTTCTGCAAGGTTCCCGTGGATGAGCCTGGAGGGCGTGGGTTGAGGGACCGGCAGACGTGGACTGACATTCTGAGCCACAGAAGTGTCAAGGCCACCCCCACTCCTGCACCCCGACACAACACCCGGAAGATGATGGAGTGTCAAGCCCCACACCCCACTTTTCCAACTAGGCTTCCGCTCAGCCTCTCCCCTCCCAGGCCTTTCCCCAAAGCCCAGACCTCTGCAGCTGTTGGTGCTGGAGCAGGCGGGGCCACCGCTGGGTGCCAGCCTCCTGGAAGGCTCTGGGTCCCCCCTGGCCTGGGGTTTCTGATTCAGTCTCAGCCCCTGCAGTGACCCCACAGCGCGTCCTCCAGAGGAGGGACCAGCCGGCTCCGAGAGGACCCCAGGGAGCCGAGCCGGCCCCTCGAGGCACCTCCACCTCCCTCCAGCCCCTCTGGAGTGCCAGGCGTGGCTTCTGGAAGAAAGAGCCAGAGGGACAGCGGCTTCGGCCAGCCGCTGTGAGCCCAGGCATCACACTGAACACCGCGAGGCCGAGAGCCGGTCTGGCCACGCAGAAGGCTGCCTGGCATTGTCGCCTTGCTCAACACGGGTGCCATGGCGACGGTACGATGCTGGTCCCAGGGAGACACTGCCCAGGTTAGGGTCCTGTCATAGTGTCAGCACCCCGAAATCCAGTGCCACTGAGCAGAGCCCCCGATCTTCGGGGTGCACAGAGCAGCGACGAAGGCGGCACGCGGGGTGCCCGGCCTGGGTAAGAAGCAGCACGGTGGCAGAGCCATGCAGCCACCGCAGCTGCAGGTGTGGGGCCGAGTCGGACCAGCTCGAGGCCCCTGTCGCCCACGCTCTGAGACATTTCTTTCTGGCAAGAAAACTGCTCAATTTTTCTAATGAAATTTCAAGCAGTAGAAGGGGAAAGAAAGGGGGGGCAGGAGAGGGGGAAGGAAGCCCCCCCCCACTGCAGACGGGCTCCTCAGGCTCCCCCGGGCCACGTGGCCAGCCACACCCACCAGCCTTTCCCGCGGCCTCCGACCCAGACGCACTCGGCCACCCTCGGTGGGGGCCCGTGTGCAGGCCCCAGAGCCACCGCCACGGTGCTCGCTGACCGGGCTGCGGAGCTCTGGGGGTCTCGGCGGGGGAGGGTCCCCCGGCCCCCGCCTCCCGTCGTCAACAGGATTTCTTGGAGTCTCGCGCCCTGGCTACACACTGCCCTGAGCCAGGCTGCGTGTCGGGAGAGGCCCCGTGGGTGCCCCCTGCTGCACGCTCCCCCACCCCGGGGTGCCGAGGGGCCCTGAGCCAGGGGTAGCTGGCGTGGAACACACTGGGGTTCTGCCGAGGCAGGGCTGGGTCGGGCCGGCGAGGGCCCGGGCGGGGACGCACGGGTCCTGCCTCCGCAGCTGCCTCTTCTTCGAGTCCGAGCTCAGGGAGCAACGTGAGTGTCAGCGCGAGAGACGCCCCCGGAACCGCCCCCGAGGCCCCCGGGGCGAGCTCCGACGCAGCACCGGCCTCACGCTTCCGACGCCTCGCCTGTGCCTCGTCAGTCCCCGTGACGTGATCTATGACGGCGGAGACTGGCCTCAGACACCGGGAGTGAACGAAACAACACAGCCACCCCGAAGCAGGACGGGGGTGGCGAGCGGGTCGGCCGTGACCAATGGGCTCTGGGCAGAGACCGCACAGCGGCCGCTGCGGGAATGATGCTGGATGCTGCCCAGCCCGGGCCGGAGCCGGCGGCCGCGAGCAGGAAGCGTGGGCAGCTGCGTCCTGCTGAACATCCTCGCCCAGGACAGCAGTCCCCCGCAAGCCCCCAGTTGGCCCCCCCCACCATCCCCGCCTCCCTGCCCCCACCCAGCCCCACGCCAGCTCTTCGGACCTGCCCCTGAGCCTCCAGCAGGCCCTTGCTCTGGTCCGTCTCTCGCTGGGCCCTCCCAGAGTCTGGTCCCAATCAAAACACATTCCGTGCCTCACGCAGCTTAAACGATGCCCGTTACCTGCACCAGAGACCCCGGCTTCCTCCTGTGTGTGTCGTCAGCTCTCCCTCCTCCTCCCTGGCGATTCTGTGATTTCCTCTGGGGCCCAGCTGGGTGGTCGAGGATAATCTCATCGCAAGAGCCTGATCTAATCACACCTGCAGAGACTTCGGGCCGCACAGGGTGATCGTCACAGCTTCCTGGGTGCGTTCGGGAGGCAGGGGCTGCAGGGCTCTTAGCCACTTGACTGTAGGTAGACGTCTGGCCTCAGCTCACACCTCATTTCCTTGGCTTCCCCGGCTCTGTGATCCAGACTCGCATGACCCCTGCCCCTGAACCCGGCGGGGTCGCTGGCCTGGAGGGTGGGTGGGCACAGTGAGGAGACACCTGCTCCTCGTGGCCTCCCCGCCCTCAGGGTAGGCCTCTTGCACAGCGTCTCACGTTTGCCTTTATTTTCGTGTGTGTTGTCGACATCACCGCCTCCCCGCCTGCCGGCTGCGTGTTAGTCAGGGTCTCAGCGCACGCTCTACTCCCCACCAAATTGTGCTGTGTGTTCCGATGAATCTAACTTGGGTTAGACAAATGTGCCTCTCAAATCCTTTCGCCTAACAGATGTTTATTGAGGGTCTCCTGTGTGCTGGACCTCAGAGAAGGCGCATGATAAAGAGGTGAATCTTGGGGGTCCATGGTGTGCTTCGGAACCTCAGCCTCCCAGCCCCGCCACCCCCGTTGCTTACCCAGCACCCCGGAGTCAGCGGATGGGTTTGCAGCCATCGTGCTGTGCGCTGGTTGTGTGATCTCGGGCCTTTGTTTTCACATCGGTAAAACGGGGATCGTATCCGCCTAGCAGACGTTCGTATAGTGCTCATCACATACCACGATTCTTTGTAAGTGTTTTATAGGGGCTACCGGTGCGTTCCCCACATTGCAGATTGGGAAAGTGCAGTGACCAGGGTGAGGAATTAGCCCACGAACCCGGACAGGCAGAGCTGGGAGACGAGGCAGAGCCAGCCTCGGGCTCATGCTCCACTGCCCTGTGTGGTCTTGGCCCTCCGGGGAGAGAGGAGTCCACCCTGGGAGGAGCTGGACATCCGAGCGTCTCGGGCTAGGTACGGAAACTGCCCGTAGGAGCTCACGGCACCTGGAAGCAGGTGGAGCTGGCCTTATCCGCACTCCGAGGGTGAGAGTCTCAGACTTGGAGACGTGCAGACGCTCGCCCAGGGCCTCACGGCTTGTTAGAGGAACAGCCAGAGCTGGGCGTTCGGATCCCAGCGCAGAACTTCCCACCATCCGGCCCGGAGGGCCCGTTGGGCTGCTTCCTGTCGCATCGCGACCTGGCAGGCCCTGCGAGGGCCGTGGAGCTGGACTTCGGGGGCCGCTCCTTGTACTTGCCCGAAAC
Organism: Pteropus vampyrus; assembly: GCF_000151845.1. Lineage (NCBI taxonomy): Eukaryota > Metazoa > Chordata > Mammalia > Chiroptera > Pteropodidae > Pteropus > Pteropus vampyrus. The sequence continues at coordinate 13,420 of NW_011889566.1, read as the reverse complement.
GGACTCTCCCACAATTCCAAGCGGCCCACACGCGCGCAGCCTCACCAATCCAGGCGTCCGCCCACACCGTGGCCTTCACCGCCCAACCACCCTTTATTGCCCTGAGCCACCAACGCGGCGCTGTTCCCCGTGCCAACCGCCGGCCCTCTGCCGGACACGTGCCGTCACCCTCCCTGTGCGACTGCAGAAGCAGCCCTAACCCTTAACCCTTAACCCTTAACCCTCCGAGCCTCGGCACCTGCAACACAAGGACGGTGATGCCCAGCTCTCAGGCGCGTTAGGGTCACGGGTGCTGTGCGTCTTCAACAAATAAACGGCCAGGAGAGGGAGCCGCGTGTGACACACACACACTGCACACACCACACACACGGGCACACCACACGTGCACACCACGCACATACCACGCACACGGGCACAACTCCCCACTCACGCACACACCACACACACGGGCACACCACACGTGCACACCACGCACATACCACACACACGGGCACACACACCCCACTCACGCACACACCACACACACGTACACGCCACACGTGCACACCACGCACATACCACACACACCCATACATACTCCACTCACGTGCACACCACACACACGTACACACCACACGTGCACACCACGCACATACCACACACACGGGCACACACACCCCACTCATGCGCGCACCACACACATGGGCACACCACACGTGCACACCATGCACATACCACACACACGGGCACACCCCCACTCACGTGCACACCACACGTGCACACCACACACATGGGCACACACACCCCACTCACGCGCACACCACGCACACGCACACACTGGCGCGCAC
>NW_011889566.1:9278-11718 GCF_000151845.1 Pteropus vampyrus | reverse complement strand
AAGGGAAATAAGGCCTAATACAGATTTTGTTTTAGCAAAACCAAAAAAAGCAGCGGTCGCCCGCCTGGCAGGCTCGGTAGCCCACGCGCACCGTGGTCTCACCGCCAGAGACCGACGCGGGGCGAGCAGCGTAGCCACATTCACCTGTGACGTGCACTTAGGGGTGAACTGCACATCGGTCACAGGGGTGCACGGACGGATGGGCGGACAGTGTCCGTCTTCCTCAGAAAGGAATTGGAGCATTCATTCCTCGAGTACCAAAAAACAACAAAATGTGGGATTCTGCTTTTGGTCTCTTTTTAGCTTGTTTGTTTTATTATTAAACACTGGTAGTTCTCAGATGCCGAAAAAGCAGTAGAAATTCACCTTTTAACTCTCCCAAAGATAGGAAAGTTGCGGGTTTGCAGCAGATTGGAGCTTGGCTGTTCTGTGGGCTGGTCTGGGTGCTACGTCCTGGAGCTGGATCGTGGGGTCCAGGAGCCAGGCTGAAATGCTCTGGTTTGCTTTGGGGTGGACAAAGCCTTATAAAAGCTTCTAGAAGCTTCTGTAAAAGCTTACTAGTTTATAAAAGCTATAAAAAGTGAATCGGGGTCTGAGAGACAGAGAACAAGGATTTTGAATGGGTTTGTTTTCCTCTGGGAGGGCGACCCCAATCAATAGTCATTCCAAGTATGCAACCAGAGTGTCAGTAATCTGAGAACGAGGCAGAGAACGTACACACCATTCCGGGGGAGTGACAGTGGCAGAGAAGCCACGAGGCCACTCCTACTTCCCATGCAGACCTCCATTAATTTCCGGCGCAGCACGCACCTCTGGGCTCGGAGCCAGGTGCGTCTGAGTTGGCATCCTGGGCCACACGGACCAGGCCAGGCCAGCTTCTCCTCTCCCTGTGGCTCAGAGCCCTAATCTGTGGTGGGGATGATGAGGTCACCAAGCTTATGAGGTCCTTACGAGGACCGGGCTTGTAAGGCACTTGGCTCAGGTTCTGGCCAAAGCGTGGGCTCAGTCTTGTTCGGCGGTGGCGGTGACGATGGTGGCGGCGACGGTGGCTCCCTTGGCATCGTTAGTGACATCACACAGAACGAGCAGGTGCAGAGCTCTGCCTGGACTCCGTCCACACGGGAGGGTGCTTGGGCATCCGCCAGCGTGTCCTGACCTGATAGTGTCAGGATGCAGGGCAACTGGCCTCGTCTTCCGAAGTCTTCCTTCCTTGTTTAATGGAAGCGAAAGTAACCCTAAACAGAGTGAGGTCAGGTTGGCCATTTCACCTGTCAGCGTTTTTCTCGACTCCTGCCTGGCGATCAGTGCACGTTTGTACCGATGAGACCCCGGTTTTCACTGCGCTTCGGATGTAGCTGGGTGTGGTTGACAGTCACTACAGGGACGTCGTTAGAGCAGCCGTGCTTCGTGGTGGCATTCTCGAGTGAGGACACCCTTTTGTCCCATCCCGTACTGAAATGCCCACATGGGAAGCTTAGGCCGTGTGTCCTCGATGTGTCTTGCTTATGAAATGGCCTTTGAACAGCCGCAGAGGGGCCTCCCACCCCGGGGAAGAGTTTCAAGGCCCCTCATCACAGCTGCCACTTAATTTGACACTTCACACGTGCCAGGCCCCTGTATGCCACACCGGACCTTCCTGGCCTTCCGTGGATGAGGTGGGATCCTCGCAGAGGAGGAGCCGGAGCCTCAGAAAGGTCAAGAAAGCTGCCCGGAGCCCAGGTAACGGGAGGGTCCGGAGACGATCGCGCAGCTCTGGGCCACCCCTGCCCAGCCTCTGCCCGGCACGACCCTGGGGCAGCACGGAACACCTGCCCGGCCAGGGGCGGCGCTGGGAGCTGAGGCAGCCGGACTGGCGGATGGCCCCCTGAGCGCAGCCACTGCCCAAGGCCACTGTGCCGGCCGCCCCATCTTCGTGGTCAGACTTAGCGCGGCGATTCGCACCATTTTGGCCACGGCACTGTTTTCTCGCAGGTGTGCATGCGATTCTACCGTGTGATGCTTGTACAGATGGTTGAGGGGCACGTGTCAGAACCCACTGATTCCGTACTCAGACCTAGAGCACCCGCTGGAGAATTCACGGGAACAAAGGGGTCCTCGTGTGAGCATGCGTCTGGGAGCGGGGAGTCAGGCTCGCGCCGGCCTCTGCGTCAGGTTGTTGGGCTGGCCCCACAGACACTGCCTGAGGTGGACCCCAGGCGGCACCAGCTGGGGACGCAGCCAGGCCTGAAGGCCCCAGCATGACTCCCGGCCAGCAGGCACCGACGAGACATGCGGTGGCCGTGGCAGCCTTGCGGGCTCCGATGGAGGGGGCCTGACCCTAGAGACAACAAGTGCCTTCCCGACTGCGTCAGCGACACGTGGGCAGTCACAGGCGAGTACTTGCTTTGCGGTGTGTGGAAGAGCCTTTGAGTCGGTCCACGGAAAAAAGGCAGCGCGAACC
>NW_011889566.1:3929-8498 GCF_000151845.1 Pteropus vampyrus | reverse complement strand
ACCTGCCCGGCCAGGGGCGGCGCTGGGAGCTGAGGCAGCCGGACTGGCGGATGGCCCCCTGAGCGCAGCCACTGCCCAAGGCCACTGTGCCGGCCACCCCGTCTTCGTGGTCAGACTTAGCGCGGCGATTCGCACCATTTTGGCCACGGCACTGTTTTCTCGCAGGTGTGCATGCGATTCTACCGTGTAATGCTCGTACAGACGGTTGAGGGGCACGTGTCAGAACCCACTGATTCCGTACTCAGACTTAGAGCACCCGCTGGGGAATTCACGGGAACAAAGGGGTCCTCGTGTGAGCATGCGTCTGGGAGCGGGGGGTCAGGCTTGCACCGGCCTCTGCGTCAGGTTGTTGGGCTGGCCCCACAGATGCTGCCTGAGGTGGACCCCAGGCGGCACCAGCTGGGGACGCAGCCAGGCCTGAAGGCCCCAGCATGACTCCCGGCCAGCAGGCACCGACGAGACACGCGGTGGCCGTGGCAGCCTCGCGGGCTCCGATGGAGAGGGCCTGACCCTAGAGACAACAAGTACCTTCCTGACTGCGTCAGCGACATGTGGGCAGTCACAGGCGAGTGCTTGCTTTGCGGTGTGTGGAAGAGCCTTTGAGTCGGTCCACGGAAAAAAGGCAGCGCGAACCCGGAGCCACCAGGCCAGGCTCGTCCACCGGCACGCCCCGCCCCGCCCCGCCCGAGTCCTCCCGCGGCTTCCCCGCCTGAGCCGGTCTCAGCCCGTGCACTGTCGGGACCCAGGGGCTCTGCCCAAGCTCACAGCAGCCCCCTCAGAGGGAGGCGGGGGGAGGGTTGGGGGGCTCCACACACCCCCCACCACCGCTGCCGCCACCGGTCACCGCAAAGCTCACTTCGCTGGTGTCTTGGAGACGCTTGGATCGAGGGCATTCGGACAAGGTCCTTTAGCGGCACCGCTTAACCCAGGGGGACCTCACCTGCCAATGGCAGCAGTGTCCCCCCGCTTTCTTTGACACCTTGGTGTCACAGTGTCCCCAGGATCCCTCCAGCCCCTCGGCCTTCGTTCAGTTGCCTGGCCTGCATTCCCGTGGCCAGGGCGGGACTGCGGGACCTGCTCCCTGTCCCGTCCCAGGAGGCGCCCGGCCCCATCTTTGCTCTGGACCCTGTGCCTCTGTCCCCACACCGTCTCTGCCCCCTCCCCGTCCCCCGGTTCTGTCTGGGCGCCTCCCTCTCCCTCACCAGGTCCCCCCACTCCTAGCCACATGCTATTTAAAGTCTGGTTGGTTAACCGTCATTTAATTTTCTCCTCCACTTGGCTTCGCGCCAGGGTATTCGTTCCAAATAAGCATGGCGACGACCTTTTTTTTCTCATAAGAATTTTATGTGAGCGCAGTGCGGCGGGGAGCTTCTGAGCGAGCGGCCGTCAACCCGGACTCCACGGCCGGATCTGGCTGGCTCTCCTCCTGGTGACACAAGCCCCGCGTGGTCACCGCAGAATATTTGGAAAATGCAGAGCAGTGCGAAAAAGAAAATGAAATAGTCTGTTATCCCAGCGGGCGGCCCTGCCAGCATCGCAGCCCCTCCCCGCCCGTTCCATGCGCGCGCCTCTGTGAGCGTCTCTGTGAGCGTGCGTGCGCCTTTGCGTGCACCTCTGCGTGCGCGTCTGCGAGCGTGCGAGCGCCTCTGCGAGCGTGTGTGCGCCTCTGCGTGCACCTCTGCGTGCGCGTCTGTGAGCGTGCGTGCGCGTCTGCGTGCACCTCTGCGAGCGCCTCTGCGAGCGTGTGTGCGCCTCTGCGTGCGCGTCTGCGTGTGCCTCTGAGCGCGCCTGCGTCTCTGTGAGCGCGCGTGCGTCTCTGTGAGCGCGCGTGCGTCTCTGCGAGCGTGCGAGCGCCTCTGTGAGCGCGCCTGCGTCTCTGTGAGCGCGCCTGCGTCTCTGTGAGCGCGCCTGCGTCTCTGCGAGCGTGCGAGCGCCTCTGTGAGCGCGCCTGCGTCTCTGTGAGTGTGCGTGCATGTCCTTGTTTCTGTGACTCTTTATCCTGGTCCTTTCTCTCAGCATGACATCAGCAGTCCTTCCCACGTAGCACCAAATAGTTTTCAGAAACATAATTTTAACGTTTGTATAATGTTCCGCCCTGGAGACCTACTAAAACGTCATTGTTTACGAGCTGCTCAGTTTAATTGCATGCAGTAAATAATAGGAGAGGAGCGTCCCTCGCCACACATCTCTGCTGGCGGAGAGACAGCACAGGACAGTGCTCTATTATGTTTGCTGTTATCACTTCCTGAAGAGCAGGCCTGAGAACCGGGATCCGGGGTCACAGGGCACGCGCTGCCGAGCCGCATCCCACGGGGGCCCTGCGGACACCCATCCACTCCTGGAAGAACGTCCCCCACCCGCCCGGCCGGTGGGGCCGTCGCCTCGTTTCAAAGGAGCTCCTGGGGATATTTGCAGATTCGCGTGCAGTTGTGAGAAATGCTTCAGGGAGACCTGTGTGCCCTTCGCCCAGGGCCCCCCGATGGTGATGTCCTGCAGAGCGACAGCGTGGCATCCCGGCCAGGGCATCGCACTGACGGCGAGACAGCCACCGCGTCCGTCGCTGTCCTGTTTTTCGGCGCGCGTCTGACTGCGTGCATTCCGCTCCCCACAGTTCCGTCACGTGCAGCATCTCAAGTCGTCAGAACTGTTCCATCCCTCTCATGAGCACCCCCTTCCCCACCCCCATGCCTCCTGCCCCCGTCCCTAACTCAGGCTGACGCTGATCCGCTCTCCCTCGCTGTAATTTTGTCACTTCGGGAATGTCATATAAATGCAGTCAGACTGTGTGTAGCCTTCTGGGACTGGCCGTCATTCACCCCGCTTACGTCCCTTGCAGCCTGTGGCGGTCGGCGTGCAGGCCAGAGGCTCCCCACTTTTCGGCGCAGGGTGGGCGGTCCGCACTGTACGGGGACCGTGCGTGTTCACAATTCACCCTCCAAGGGCGTCTGGGTGCTTCTGGATTTGCGCGCCCCACCCTTTGCGTTTTGGCCAATTCGATTATTCACCTTTGGTCTCTTGGAGGCCGACCTGGCCGTTCCCAGAAATGGTTGGGTTGGTGATTTCTGTGTCCGTACGACGTTGACAACGAATCGAAGTCGTCGTCAGGTCACGAGGGTGAATACAAGTGCGACGAGGGTGACGCCGAGGTTTAAGATGCTCGGGGCCGGAGGCGAACGAACGTGGCGGGAAGAGGAGCTCAGCCCCAGGAAGCGGAGGACGGAGGAGCGGAGCTCGCTGGCCTGTCCCTCTTGGGGAGGGCCACCTGCCGGAAGCGGAAGGTGCTTCCCTGCTCCCAGCCTCTCGGCGTCTGTGCACCTGGCCGTCACCTTCAGCTCCAGCTCTGTGTACCTGGCTGTCACCTTCAGCTCCAGCTCTGGCACCTCACCGTCACCTTCAGCTCTAGCCACTTAGCATCACCTGGGGGAAAGAGTGTAGAAGAATCATAAGGTGGAAAACGTTGCCCCAGAGTCGTCACCCCAACTTCAAAGGAGCGCGGGGAGAACCGTCACGGAGGCGCTTGAGGAGGACATGGCACAGCGGGTGTGGGCGGCGACAGCGTCGTTCCCAGCAGCTGACCTCAAAAGCGTGACTTCCTGGACACAGATAGTTTTTAATGATTTTGAAAAGAAGCTCAGATGTTTTCTGTGGTTTTGAAAGGGAGCCAACGCCACACGGCTTGATGACACGTCTCTCTGGTGAAAAAGTTTATATCTGTCCCTCTGCCCCCGAGAAAATTCCCGGGGCTCCCTGGTCCCCCATCCTGCCCGGTCCCAGACTGAGCTTTTCTGGGGTGCTGCTGGTTCCTGTCTTTCCTGCCTGCAGAACTCGACCCAGACCTAAACCGCTGTCTGTTTTCCGCATTTGTCCCAGGTCAGGAGCGTTTTATAATGGGGCCCCACAAACCTCCATGCCAGACACCCACAGTTTCCAGCGGTCGTTGGCTTCGTGCCAGTCCAAACCGGAATGCGACAAACCTAGCAAGAACTGTCGGCGGCGGCCACAGGGAATTTCTGTTCAAATCGGAACAGGACACTGAAGTGGAGGTTTGCCCTCCAGCCCATCCGGTGTGGGGGCACATGCAGCCCCGGGGCCTGGAGTGCTGGGGGGTGCTCGCCTGCCCCACTGAATCCGTGTCCCTCTGCTGTGATCACAACCCTCCACCCCGTTGCTCAGAAGGAATAACGTCCTCAGTCGCCACTGCCAACCACGTCTGAACTGAACAGATGCCGAAAAGGCGAGGGTGGGTGGGACGAGCAATGCCGAGTCGCTTTTACACGTGGAGCCCAGATGACAGGAAAGCCACACCGGCTTTCTCGTGCGTTCCTGCCCAGCCCCGGCCTCACTGCGCCCCCAAGGGCCACCCTCTCCCCCGGCAGCCAGGCTCGCCCCGCACGCCTGGGACCTCAGAGGCCTGGGACCTGAGAGGCCGCTCCGGGCGGGTCTGCCCACGGCTCCTCGGTCAGGAAAAGGCAGGAAGACAAAGGAGAGCAGATGGGGGCGGCTCAAACCAGCTTCTCGTAAAGCTTCCTTTTCTCAAGTCACCTGTGCACGGGAGCGTGCGTCCTTACA
>NW_011889566.1:0-2975 GCF_000151845.1 Pteropus vampyrus | reverse complement strand
CTTCCGGCACAAAGCAGCTGGGCGTGTGGCTGGAAGGCGGGGCCTTGAGGGGCCCCTCTCCACGTCGGGGAGAAAGGGGAACACAAACTCAGGGAGTCTTATCGATAGAATCACGTCCTGGGAAGAGGCCGCTGGACTCAGGCTCGAGAAGAAGTGTCTGCCGGCCCTTTAGACGCCGCCCATCCTGCGCTTGAACCCAGCCGGACGCGGTCTGGCAGAGCGCTGGCCGGACTGTCACAGGTCAGGCCGTGGGGAAGGGGCAGGCACCCTGGGCTTCGATGACATGGGCTGCCACTGCAGTCCTGGGTCCCTCACCTGTGTCCCCCCGTAAGGGCAGGCCTGGTCTGTCAGGTGACCGCCCAGCCCGCTGACCAGAGCCCGCGTCCTGAGTTGAGCCAGAGAACCCTGTCAGCCTGCTCCAGCGTCACCTCTCTTCCCTGGTCAATCAGTCCCAATACGGCAGAGGACGGTCCTGCCGTGACAGGCAGCTCAGGGCCCCCAGTCCGATCCTGCCCTTCCAAAGTCAAGGGCAGCCGCTCCCCTGGGAGGCAGTAGAAACAGGAGCTGGACTGCACAGCTTTCTCCAAGCTCTGGAAACCCCGCAGATCGGACACTTGAATTCACACTGAAGTAAAATGGGGCCCCGAACAGAAGCTGGCCGGAAGCCGTTCTAGGGGCGCTGGGCAGCTGGGAGACCCTGGAGACTGGCTTCCAGGGTCAGGGGTTTGGAGCCACAGACCGCAAGGTTCCCGGGAAGCTGGGGGCGTGACACTAGGAGTCACATTCAGGCAGCAGTGCCCACCTGGCTCCCAGCAGACGCCGTCCCTCACGTGCTGGTCAGCGTGGCCCCGTAAGCCCCACTTACAAGATGGCCAGCTGAGGCTCCAGGTGGCTGCAGTCTTGCCCGTGGGGAGGGGGTGAAGCAAGGCCACGGGCAGAAGGGACAAGCACTGGACTCACAGCTCCTGCCAGGGCCCCCTTGCTGGAGGAGGCTGGTTTGAGCACAGACATCCAGGGATACGCAGAAACCTGGCACTCGGGGCTGCTTACTGGACGGCGGTGGCCGGGGACGCGATCCTGCCTGCCGCCCGCTGGCTGGGCCCATGGGAGTCTCGCACGGCTCCGTGTACCGCGTTCCCTTAGCATGGGGCTCGGCCCGGCTCACGTGCGGTGAGCATCAGTTGTCCTGTGACATGGGAGGCGCCTGACGCTGAAGCTCCCTCTGACAGTCGCAGGCCCGGCGATATCCGGCAGACGAAAGGCCCTGAATTTTCATTAGTTTCTCTCGTCTTGTTTTAATATCACAGGCTGTCAATCAAATTACATAAAAGAGCTTAGGGTGACCCGTGGCGCTTGCTCACGACCTCCAGCCCTGACTGGCCTCCAGCTGGACGCCAGCACGACGTCCTTACCTCCCGCCCTTGGGTGCTCTTTATTTCCAGATAAAGGCTGAAGCGTTTGCAGAATGATTCAGCATGTGAACCGAAAGCCTTGTGCCCTATGACCAGGCTGCCTGGGGCGGGAATGGGGGGGTGGGCTCCCCAGGCCAAGCATGCGTGCCGGTTTCCCACAGCAGGTCCAGCCCCAGCGTCTCCTGACGCCTGGCAGAGACCCCGCTGCACATGTGATGCATCACCCCGCTTGGCCCTGCCGAAGGCCCACTCACTAAATAAGGCAAAAAGCATGACTGTCACGCAGATATAAAATGACCACACGTCAAAATGTTACCCAGCTCGTCAGCTGACCGAGGGACCCGGTCAGAGGTCACCTCCAATTCAGAGGAGACGTCAAAGCACACACCGGTACGCGGACGCCGACAGGCACTCGCTAGGGACGCAGCACGATTTGCCAGCGGACGCGCCCCGTGTGGTCCTGACCCCACCCAGCCCCCCTCTGTCCCCACTGGCCCCCCGGCCCCTCCCCCCTCCCTCGGCCATCGGCAGAAGCTGATGCCAAAGGGGAAGCGCCTGAGACGCAAACGGGGCCCTCGGGCGGGCCGCCCCACGCGCCGTCCAGGGAGGGCGGGACCGCCGGACAAAAGACACCGATGCCAGCGTGTCCCCCCCGCTGGCCGGGCGGACACCCAGGCGCCGTGCACTCACCCGTGATTCCTTTCCCCCGGGAGACCGTGGCGCTCCCCTTGGTTAGTCACACAGCCTCGGCCCCCAAACCCTGGAAGGCAACTTTTTCAAAGCTAATGACCTTTAAAAACGTTTTTCCTTACGTAACGGCCCCCGTGAAGTCGACGGGGCCTCCCCGAGATGTGACATCATTAAGCTAAGGTTGTCCATTGGTACGTCAGACACCACCGAGGACGGACATGTAGCAGCAAGGCCACCCGCAGGGGTGTTTACACGGGCGGTAGCCTGACTTTCCCCAAGGCCCCTCAGCGAACAGGAGAGCGAGGTTTGTCACGGCCCATCTAAGTGGCACGTCCGTGCGCCCTCGGCGACGTTTTTCAAATAAACCCGCAGGTCGGGGCCGAGAGGAAGCTTGGGGACTGCACTGTCGCCAGGGAAAGCGTGCCCACTCCGGCCCCCTGACGGCCATCGCTTGTGTCTTGCAGGTGGTCTTCAGCAAGCACTGCAGCTCCAGTGACATCATGGACCTCTTCTGCATTGCCACCGGCCTGCCTCGGTGAGTGGGCCACTCTGCCTCCCGCCCGTCGGGTCCCCTTGACGGGAAGGGTCGCCAAGGACAGGGGGACGGAGGGTGGGCCAGCGCGCCCACCCAGCCGCGGGAGCCCTTCAGTCCGTGTCAGGCCGCCCGCTGCCCGCTGCCCGCTGCCCGCCCACGGGAGAGGAGCCCACTGAGCGGAGTTGCCGGAAACTACTGTCTCAAGAATCTTCCACTTCCTTCCGTTTGCGCATTTGCTTTTGGAGAAGGGACAGAGGGTGGCTGTGTTTGGCCTCGGTCCCACCTCCCAGCGGTCCAGCAGGTGTTTTTTCTATCTATCTCGGGGCGGGGGGGGGGGG
>NW_011889565.1:97694-98081 GCF_000151845.1 Pteropus vampyrus | reverse complement strand
GGTAACAGTAAACCTAACCCTAACACAAACCTGAACCCTCACCCTAAGCCTAAAACCACCCTCACCCTAAGCCTAAAACCACCCTAACCCTAAAACCTAACCTACATCTAACCCTAATCCTAAACCTAAGCCTAAATATTACACTACCAATCACCCTAATTTAACCCCTGACCCTAACTGAAACCTAAACCCTAATTTAACTCAAACACTAACTTGAAAGCTAAACCTAATTCTAACTCTAACTCAAAAGTTTAACATAACCCTAACACTAACTCAAACCATAACCATAACCTTAACGTAACCCTAAACCTAACCCAAACCCTAACAATAATCCTAACTCTAAACACTTGCCCTAACCCTATCCATGACTTTAACCCTAACCTTAAC
>NW_011889565.1:85844-93422 GCF_000151845.1 Pteropus vampyrus | reverse complement strand
ATAACGCGAACTATAACCTAACCCTAAAACTAACCCTAATCATAATACTAAATCTAACACTAAACTATTAACCTAACCCTAACCCTAACCCTAACGATAACTTAACCGTAAGCCCTAACTCTAAAATATCCCTTCCAATAACCATAAACCCTAACCCTAACCCTAACGCTAAATCTAACATTAACCATAACCCTAAACCCCAAAACTAACCCCAACCCTTACCTTAACCCTAACCTTAACGTTACTTTAACCCTAACTTTAACCCGAACACTAAATCTAAACCTAACCCTAACAAGAAACCCTAACACTAACCAAAACCTTAAACTCTAGCCCTGACCGTAACTATTTCAATAACCTGACCCTAAACTTAACACTAACCGTAAGACTAATCCTAACCTTAACCCTAATACTAATCTTAACATAACCCGAACGTAACATTAAAACTAACATCAATCCTAATTCTATACACTTATACTAACCCTAAACCTAACCATAATCCGAAGAGTAACACTAAGCCTAACCCTAACCCTAAATCCTAAACCTAACCCTAACCCTAAGCTTAACCCTAATCTAAACTTAACCCTAACCATAACTCTAAACTTAACTCACCCTAATCATAAACCTAACACTAATCCTAACTCTAAACTCTTACCCTAACCCTAACTCTAAACATAACATAACCCTAACTCTAACCAAAACCCAATACTAATACTAACTCTAAACCCTTTCACTAACCTTAACACTAACCCTAACCCTAACACTAACCTGAGTCCTAACCCTAACCCTAACCCTAAGATAACAGGAACTCGTAACTCTAACACTAACTCTAAACCCTAAAACTAAACCTAAACCTTACCATAACCTAACCATAACCCTAAACCTAAACCTAACCATAACCATAACCCTAACCATAACCATAACACTAACACTAACCCTAAACAATAACTCTAACCCTGAACCTTACCCTACCCCTAACCCTAACCATAACTCTAAACCCGAACCCTAACCTAAACCCTTACCCTAACTCTGACCTTAACGTAATCCTAACTCTAACCCTAACTCTACAATTAATCCTAACTACAAACTCTTACCATAAACTAACCCTAAACCTAAACCGAACCCGAACCATAACCCTAAACCTAACCATAACACTAACTTTAACCCTAAACCTATCCCTAAATATAAACCATAAACCTAACCCTAACACTTACCCAAAACCTCAACCTAAACATAAACATCACCCCCAACCTAAATCTAACACTAATCCTAACCCAAACCTTGATATTAACTCTAACTCTAAACTCTTACCATAATCCTAACCCTAAACTTAATCCTAACATTAAACCTAACCCTAATCCTAACTCTAACTCTAACCCTAAACACTAATTCTAACCATAACCCTGACCCTAACCCTTACAATAACACTAACCATAACCCTAAACACTAACCCTTACCCTAACCCTAACCATAACCCTAAAACCTGACCCTAACACTAACTCTTACCCTAACACTAACCCTAACCATATCCTTAATCCTAACCTTAACATAACCAAAAACCTATCCCTTAACCTAACCGTAATGCTCACTCTAAACTCTTACCTTAACCCTAAACCTAACCTTAACCCAAACCTTAACCCTAAGCCTAAACATAATCCTTACCCTAACCCTAACCATAACGTAACTCTAAACCTAACCCTCACCGTAACAATAATCCTAACTCTAAACTCTTACCCTAACCTTAATCCATCCTTAATCCCAATAATACCCGTAACTAGACCCCAAATCTGACCGTAACCCTAAATTAACTCTAAAGCTACATCTAACACTAACCTTAACCCTAACACTAAACCAAATCCTAACCCTAACTCTACTGTAACCCTAAACCCTAACCATAACCCTACACCTAACCATAACACTATACCCCAAACCAAACCCTAATCCTTACACTGACCCTAACCTTAAAATAACCCTAACCCTAACCCTAACTCTAACAGTACCCCTAACATTAACACTAACCCTAACTTTAAACGCTAAGCCTAACCCGAACCATTTCCCTAACCTTTCCCTAAACACAACGCTAACTCTAACATTAATCCTAAATCTAATCTCTTACCCTAAGGCTGCCCATAACCTTAACCTAACCTAAACTTAAACATAACTGTACCCGAAACTAATCGTAACCCTAATACTAACCCTAACACGAATCATAACTCTAACATCATAATCTAAAACTAAACTCTAACCCTAACACTTTCCCTAACCACAACCATAACCATAACGCTAAATCCAAACCCTAACCCTAACCCTTACTCTAACCAGAACCTTAACGTAAACCTAACCCTAACACTAACACTAAAAATAATCCTAACTCTAAACTCTTACCCTAACCCTAACCCTGATCTTAACTCTTAACAGTAACCCTAACTCTAAACCTAAGCTTAACCTTAACCCTAACAGGAATCCTAACCCTAACCCTAACCCTAACATTAAACCTAAACCCTAACGCTAACCCTAACCCTAAACCTAAATTTTACACTAACAATAACCTGAAACTTACGCTCTGACACGAAACCAAACCCTAATCCTAATTTAACTCTAAAGCTAACCCTAACCCTAACCCTAACCCTAAATCTAAACAAAAACTTAAACGGAACCCTAACACTAACCCTAACCCAGATTCCAACCCTAAATCTAATGCTAATCCTAACCCTGATTCTAACACTTGACCTGAATTTTACACTAAGAATAATCGTAAACCTAATCCGATACACTAATCCTAAATTTAACCTCTGACCCCAAATCTAATCCTAACCCTAATTTAACTCTAAAACTAACTCTACACCTAACCGTAACCCTAAATCTAACTGAAACCTTAAATGTAACGCTATGACTACTCAAATCCTGATCCTAACATTAAATGTAAAGTAAATCCAAACCCGAATTATAACCTTAACCCTAAATTTACACAAAGAATATCTCGAACTATAAACCCTAATCCTAACTGTAATTCTGAACACTAACCCTAACATAAATTATTACCTAACCAATCCCTAAAACTAAACTTAACTCAAAAACTAAACCTAAACCTAACCTTAACGGTAACCCTAACCTTAACTCTAACCCTTACCCTAACCTAACCTTAACCCTAACCATAAATCTAACCCTAACCCTAAACACTAACCATATCTCTAACCCTTGCCCTAACTTACCTTAACTCTAACCCTAAACCTAAACCTAACACTAACCCTAAACTTATACTAACCCTAACCCTAAAACCTAAACCTAAGCCTAACCATAACTTTAACCCTAACCTAAAATTAACCCTAACCATAACCCTAAACTAATCCTACTTCAAATCTTAACCCTAACACTAATCCTAAATCAAACCTCTTCCGTGAAACTTACCCTAAACATTATTCTAAACATAAATCAAACCATAATGCTAAACCCAACCCTAACTCTCACGCTACCCTAACCCTAACTCTAAGCCTAACGCCACCCTGACCCTAAACCCTAAACCTAACCATAACCCTAAAACTAACCATAACCCTACCCTAATGCTAACCATAACCCTAACCCTAACATAACCCTAATCCTAACCCTACCATAACTCTAAAGCCTAACACTAACCCTAAACCTAACCCTAACCATAACCCTAACACTAATCTTAACGCTAAACTCTTATCTTAACCCTCACATTTACTTTAACCCTAATCTAAACTTAAACCTAACCGTAACCCTAAACTAATCCTAAATCTTATCCGAACCCTATCATTAATCCTGAATCTAAACTCTTAACATAACACTAACCCTAAACATAACCATAATCATAACCTAAAACATAACGCCAAGCCTAACCCTAACCCTAACCCTAACACTAATCCTAACCTGAAGCCTAACACAAATCATAATGCTTAAACCTAGACCTAAACCTAAACCTAGCCCTAAATCTAATCCTAACCTTAACGTAACCCTAACCCTAATCCTAACACTAATCTTAAGTCTAACCTCTTATCCTAAACCTAACAATAACCATAAACCTAAATTTTACTCTAACAATAACCCTAAACGTAACCACTGACCCTATAATACCCCTAAACCTAATTTAACTCTAACGCTAACTCTAACCCTAATCGTAACCCTAAATCTACCCCAAACCTTAAACGTAACCCTAATACTAACCCTAACCCAGATTCTAAACCTAAATCTAAAGCTAATCCTAACCCTAATTCTAACCCTAACTCTAAATTTTACACTAAGTATAACACTAACCCTACACCCATTAACTTACCCTAACCCTAAAACTAATGCTAATCTTAACCCTAACAGTAACCCTAAAACCTAACCCTAATCCTAAGCTTAACCGTTACCCTATCCCTAAATCTAAACCTAAACCTAACCCTAACCCTAAACCTAACACTTAACGTAAACCTGAACCCTAGCCCTAAACCAAACCCTTACCCTAACCTCACTCTAAAACAAAAGTTAAACCAAACACTAACCCTAATCTTAAACCTAACCCTAACCTTAGTGTAACCCTAACCGTAACCCTAACCCTAACACTAATCATACCTCTAACCTCTTACACTACCCTAACCCAAACCCTAACTCTAAATTTTACATTAACAATAATCTTAACCTTAACCACTGACCACCAAGCTCAAATTTAATGCTACAATTAACTCTAACCATAAACGTAACCCTAAATCTAACCCAAACCTTAAACGTAAAACTAACACTAACACTAACCCAAATCCTAGCCTTAATCTAAAGCTGATACTAACCCTATATGTACCCCTAACCCTATAATTTAAACTAAGAATACCCCTAACCCTAAACTCAAACCCTAAATATATAGCTAACCCTAAACCCATGCCCTAAACATAATTCTAACCCTAACACTAACGCTAAACCCTAACCCTAACCCAAAACATAACTGTAACCCTAACCCAAACCATAACGCGAATCCTAAATCTAACCATAACCCTAACCATAACCCTAACCCTAACCTTAACATAACCAGAAACCTAACCCTAAACCTAACCCTAACCGTAACATTAATCCTAATTCTAAAGTCTTACACTAAAACTAACCTAACATATATCCTAACAATAACCCTAACTCTAACCCTAATCCTAACTCTAACCTCTTGCCCAAACCCTAACAGAAAAAGTAATCCTAAATTTAACACTAACTAGAACCCTAATCTTAACCCCTAACCCCCAAAAAACCGGAACCCTTATTGAAATCTAATACTAATTCTGCCCTAACCTGAATTTAACTGAAATTCTAAATGTAACCCTAACACTAAAGCTAACTCAGATCCTAATCCTAAATTTTACATAAAAATAACCCTAACTCTATAACCTAACGCTACCCCTAACCCAGACCCTAACTCTAAACTTATCCCTAATACAAAACTAAACAAGTACCCTTACCCTACCCCAAACCTAATGCTAACCCTAACCCTAAATTAACTTTAACCCTATTCCTAACCTGAACACTAATCCTAACACTAAACTCTTACCTTAACCCTAATACAAACCCTAAACCCTAACCGTAACCCTAAATTTAACACTACCTTAATGTAACCCTAACCCTAAAGGTAACCATAATACTAATTTTAACTCTAAATTCTTACACTAACCATAACCGTGACCTTAACCCTAACATAAACTTAAACATAACCATAACCGGAAACTAAACCTAACCCTATTCCGAACCCTAACACTAATCCTAAATCAAATCTCTAACCCTAACCCTAACACTAAACATAACTTTAACCCTAACCCAAAACATAATGCTAAACCTAAACCTAACCCCAACACTAACCCTAACTCTAACAACTTCCTAAACCTAAACTCTAAACCTTAACCTAACCCTAACAATAACACTTATACTAACCCTAACTCTAAACTTAATCCTATCCTAAACGTAACCCTAACCCTAACCCTAAATCTAACATTAACCTTAACCCTAACCGTAATCCTAACTCTAAACTCTTAGCCTAACCTTAACCCTAACAGTAGGCGTAACCCTAACCCTAACCCTAACCCTAACCCTAACCCTCATCCTCACCGTAATCCTAGCCCTAACATTAACCCTAACCCAAATCCTAACACTAACACTAACACTAACACTAAACTCTTACACTAACCCTTACCCTAACCTTAATCCTAACAGTAACCCTAACCCAATCAATAACTCTAACTATAATTCTAACCCTAAACTTAACCCTAAACACTAACCCTAACCCTAACCCTAACCCTAAATCCCAACCCTAAACCTAACCCTTACTGTAGCCCTAAACTTAACGTAGCCTTAACACTAACACTAACCCTAACAATAATCCTAACTTAACCCTAACAGTACCCCAACCCTAACCGTAACATAACTTTAACCATAACCGTAACCGTAACTCTAATCCTATGACTAAACTTTATTACTAACCCGAACCTTAAACTGTAACCCTAACCCTAACTATTTCCATAACCTTAACATTAAACATAACATTAAACATAACCCTAATCGTAACCTGAATCCTAACCCTAAACCTAATACTAACCTTAACGTAACCCAAAACCTAAGCCTAAATCTAACAATAATCCTAACTCTAAACTTTTATCCTAACCCTAAACCTAACCTTAACCCTAACAGTAAACCTAAGTCTAACCCTAACCTAAACCCTGAACCTAACCTGAACCCTCACTCTCACCCTCACCCTAACCCTAACACTAACTCTAACCATAACCCTAAAACTAAACACAAACACTAACCCTAATCTTAAACCCTAATCTAAACTTAACCCTAAATGTAACCCTAAATTTATTCTCACCCTAATCATAAACGTAACACTAATCCTAACTCTAACCTCTACCCTAACCCTAACCCTAACCCTAACCGTAACCCTAACCCTAATCTTAACCCTAACTTTAACGTAACCCTAACCCTAATCCTAACACAAATCCTATCCCTAGAGTCTTACCCTAACACTACCCCTAACCTTAACTCTAATCTACATGTAAACCTAACCGTAACCTGAAAACATTTCTCACCTTAATCATAACCCTAACCCTAATCCTAAATCTAAGCTCATATTCTAACACTAACCCTAAACATAATTGTAATTCTAACCCACACCATAACCCTGAACCTAACCCACTGTAACTCTAATCCTAATCCTAAAACTAACAACAACCTAAACCTAACCCTAACACTAACCCTAACCCTAACCCTAAAACCTAAACCCTAATCCTAGCACTGACCCTCAGCCTCACCCTAATCCTAACACTAAACCTAATCCTAATCTTAACCCTAATTCTAACCCTCACCATGACCTTAATGTAACCCTAATAGTAACCCTAACTCTAACCCTAACCCTAATCATAACCCATACATTAACCTAACCCTAAACCTAATCCTAACACTAACTCTAATACTGCCCCTAAAACTAACCCTAACCCTAACCATAACCTTAATGTAACCCTAACACTAGCCCTAACCCTAACCCTAACCCTAAACCTAACTTTAACGTAAGCCTAACAGTAACCCTAATGTTAACACTAAAACTAACTCTAA
>NW_011889565.1:79980-84779 GCF_000151845.1 Pteropus vampyrus | reverse complement strand
AGCCCTATCTGTAACAGTAAACGCAAACCCTAATCCTAACCCTAAACCTACACCTAAACCTAACACTAAATCCTAACACTAACCCTAACGCTCAACCCTAACCTTAGCCCTAACAATTGCCCTAACTTAACCCTAAAACTAACCCTAACCCTAATCCTAACTGTAACCCTACCCTAAATCTGAACAAAAACTTAAGCGTAACACTAACACTAACCCTAACCCAGATCCTAACTCTCAATCTAAAGCTAAACCTAATCCTAATGCTAACACTAACCCTAAATTTTACACTAAGAATAACGCTAACTTTAACCCCATACCCTAACCTTAACCCTAAACCTAATGCAAACCTTAACCCGAACATTAACCCTACCCCTAACTTAATCCTAACCCTAAACCCTAACCCTAAAGCTAACCACAACACTAAAACTAACCATCTCCATAAACCTACTCCTAACACTATCCCTAACTCTAACTTAACTCTAACCCAAACACTAACCATAACACTAATCCTAACTCTAAACTCTTAACATAACCCTAACCATGACCTTAACCGTAACCTAAAATTAATCCTAACCATAACCCTAAAATAAATCTAACCCTATTTCTAACCCTGACACTAATCCTAAATATAAACTCTTACCTTAACCGTAAGTTAAACCTACCCTTAAATTTTACACTGACATAACCATAACCTTAACCCCTGACCCTAAAACTAACCCTAACCCAAATTTAACTCTAAAACTAACTCTAACCCTAACTCTAACCCTAAACTCTAACCCTAATCCTAACCCTAACACTAACACTAACACTAAATCTAACCAAAACCTTAATCGTAACCCTAACACTAACCCTAACCCAGATCCTAACCCTAAATCTAAAGCTAATCCTAACCCTGATTCTAACAATAAGCCTAAATTTTCACTAAGAATAACACGAACTCTAAACCCATACCCTAAACCTAATACTTACCTTAATCCGAACAGTAACCCTAAACCTAAACCTAACGCTAACCCTAAACCTAACCTTAACATATCCCTAACACTAACCATAAACCTAACCCTAATTCTAACCATAACCATAACCCTAACCTTAAACATAAAGTAACCCTAAAACTAACCCTAACCTTAACAGTAAACGCTAAACCTAATACTAACCCTAACCCTAACCTTAACCCTAAACCTAACTCTAGCTCTTACTCTATGCTAACCCTAAACCTCACACGAACTCTAACCCTGACCTAACACTAACTCTAAACCCTAACCCTAACCCAAACCATAACGATCAGCATAAACCTAGCCCTAACCATAACCCTAAGTCTAAGACTAACACCAACACTAACCCTAACCCAAATCCTAACCTTAACCCTGACCCTACCTAAACAATAACAGTAAAGCTAACCCTAACCCTAACCATATCTCTAACCATAAACCTAATCCTAACACTAAACTCTTAAACTAACTCTAAAACTAAACTTAACACTAACAGTAACCCTAACGCTAACCCTAAGCTAACGGTAACCTTAACTCTAAACCCTAACCCTAACCCTAACACTAATCTTAACGTAATCCTAACCCTAACACTAACCCTAACCTCAACCCCTGAACCTAAACCTAACCCAAACCCTAATTTATATTCAAAACTACCTCTAACCCTACCACTAACCCTTAATCTAAATGAATCTTGAACGTAACACTACATTAAACATAACCCAGATCCTAACCATAAATCTAAAGTTAATTCTAACCCTAATTTGAACCCTAACCCTAAATTTACACTAATAATAACACGAACTCTAAACCCATACCCTAACTGTAACCCTAAACCTAATGCTAACCTTAACCCCAACACTAACCCTAATGCTATCCCTAATTCTAACCCTAACCTAACATTAACGGTAATAGTATCCCTAAACTTAACCCTAAACCTAACAGTGACCCTAACCCTAACTCTAACTCTAAACCTAACACTTACCTTAAAGTAAAACAAATGCTAACCCTAACCTTAAACCTAACACTAATCCTAACTCAAAACTCTTACCCTAACCCTAACAGTAACGCAAAACCTAAACCTAAACCTAGCCCTAGCCTTAACACTAAACCCGAACCCTAACCTTAACCCTAAATCCTAACCCTCACCCTAAAAACTACCTTAATCTAAACGTAAGCCAAACCTAATACTAAACCTAATCCTCAACCTAAACCTAACCCTAACACTAAACCAAACCTTAATGTAACCCTAACCCTAATCCTAACACTAATCCTAACTCCAAACACTCTAACCCTCAACCTAAGCTTAAACCTAACAGTAACCCTAACACTAACCCTGCCTAACCCCAAACCTAAGCCTAAACCCTAACCCTAACCCTAACCTTAAGGTAACCCAAGCCCTAACACTAACACTGACACTGATTCTAACTCTAAAATCTTACCCTACCCTTAACGATAACCTTAACCCTAAACTAAACTAAACGCTAACCGTAACCCTAAACTAATCTTAAAACTAATCCTAACCCTAACACTAATCCCAAGTCTAAATCCTTACCCTAACCCTAACCCTAAACATAACAGTACCCCTAACGGAAACCATAACACTGAATCTAACCCCAACACTAACCCTAACCCTAACACTAATCCTAACTCTAAACTCTTACCCTAACCCTAAACTTACCCTAATCCCTAAACCTAAACCTAAACATAAACCTAACCACAGTCCTAAAGCTAAAACTAACCTTAACGTGACCCTAACCCTAACCCTAACCCTAACCCTAACCCTAAACCTAACAATGAACGATAAGCCTAACCCTAACCCTTACCCTAACCTAAACATAAACCTAACCGTAATCCTAACCCAAATGCTAACCCTAAACTTAACGTAACTCTAACCTTACCCTAATCCTAACTCTAATGCAAACCATAACTCTTACCCTAACACTAAATGTAAATTTAACCGTAACCCTAACCCTAAATAACCATAAAACTAACTCTAAACCCTAACCCTAACCTAACCATAACCTTAAAGTAATCCTAACTCTAACCCTAAACCTAACACTAATCCTAACTCTAAACACTTATCATAACCATAACTCTAACAATAATCCAAACTCTAAACTCTTACCTTAACCATAAACATAACCTTAATGCTAACAGTGCCCTTAACATTAGGGCTAACGCTAAATTTAACCCTAACTCTTACCCTATCTATATCTAAACCTAAACCTAACCCTAACCCTAACCTTAATCTTAAGGTAATCCTAAACCTAACCCTAAAGCTAACACTAATCCTAACTCTAAACACTAACCATAACCCTAACTCTAACTCTAACACTAATCCTAACTCTAACCTCTTAACTTTACCCTACCCCTAACCAAACGCTAAATTTTACGCTAACAACTCAAAATTTAAACCCTGACACCAAACCTAACCCTAACCCTAATTTAAACCTAACCTGAACCCGAACCCTAAATCTAACAAAAATTTTAAACATAACCCTAACAGTAACCCTAACCCAGATCCTAACTCTAAATCTAAGGTTAACCTAACCCTAATTCTAAACCTAACTCTAAATTTTACACTAAGAATACCCCTAACCATAACCCCATATCATAATACTAACCCTAATCTTAACTCTAATAGTAACTCTCACCCTAACTCTAACTCAAACCCTAACACTAACCCTAACCATAACTCCAACCCTAACAATAACCTTAACGAATCCATAACCCTTACTCTAACCATAGCACTAATCCGAACTATAAATTCTTACCCTAACCCTAAACCTAACCTTAAATTTAAGAGCACCGATAGCCCTGAAACTAACCCTAACACTAACCCTAAGCCTAACACCAACCCGAACCCTAAACCCTAATCCGAAGACTTATCCTAAACATAACTTTAACTCTAATCCTAAACCTACCACCAACCCTAACTCTACACCCAAAACCTAACAAACATTCTAACCATAAACTTAAACTTTACCCTAACAATAACCCTGACCATAACCCCTGATCCTAAACCTAACCCAAACCATAATTTAACGCAAAAACTAACTTTAACCCTAACCCTAACGTTAACTCTACCTGAAACCTTGAATGTAACCGTAACACTAACCCTAACTCAAACCTCAACCATAAATCTAATGCTAATTTTAACCCTAATTCTAACCCTAACTCTAAATTTACACTAAGAATAACCCGAACTCTAAACAGTTACCCTAACCTAACCTTAAACCTAACCTTGAACCTAACCCTAACCCTAAATCTAACACAACTCCTAACAATAACCCTAACCCTAACCTTTACATAACACTAAGGCTAAATCTAACCCAAACACTAAACTGTAACTCGAAACCTAACCCTAAACCCTAACCATAACCCTAACCGGTACCCTAACCCTAAACGCCAAACATAACCCTAACCCTTACCCTAAACCGAATTTAATGTAACCCTAAGCCTAATCATAAAACTAACCCTAACTGAACCCTAAACCTAAACACTAACACTAACCCTACCCTAACCATAACCCTATACTCCAACCCTAAACTCTAACTAACCCTGACCAGAAACCGAACTTTAACGTAACCCTAACTCTAATCCTAACCCTAACCCTAAACCGAACCCTAACCATAAACACTAACCCTAACCCTAACCCTAACCCTAACCCTTTAACGTAACCCTAACCCTAACCCTAACCCTAACCCTAACCCTAACAATAATCGTAACTATAAACTATTACCCTAAATCTAACCTTAACCCTGAAAGTACCCCTAAACCTAAACTTAACCCTAACCCTAACCCTAAACG
>NW_011889565.1:76397-79000 GCF_000151845.1 Pteropus vampyrus | reverse complement strand
CCTAACAGTAATCCTGTCTACCATCATACCCTAACACTAACCCGAAACATAACTGTAACCCTTACTCAAACCATAACGCTAAAGCTAACCTGCCATAACCATAACCCTAATCCTAAACCTAATCCTAACTCTAACCATCACCCTCAACCTAACCCTAACAATAACACTAACTCTGACCCTAAAACTAACCCTAACCCAAATCCTAATTCTAGCCCTAAACACTGACCCTACCTAAACTTAACACTAATGCTATGTCTAAACACTTACCCTAACCATAACCCTAAACTTAAGCCTAACAGTAACCCTAACCATGACCCTAAAACTAACCCTAACTCTAAACACCTTAACCATAACGCTAACCTTAACCCTAACCCTAACACTAACGCTAAGCACTAAACCTAACCAACCCTAAACCTAACCCTTTCCCTAACCATAACCCTAAACCCCACCCTAATCCTAAACCTTACCCTAACCATAACCTTAATTTAACCCTAACCTTAACCCTAACAATACTCTTAACACTTAACTCTTACCCTAACCCTAACCCTAAATTTAACACTAACACTAACCATAAATACTAACTCTAACCCTAACCCTAAACCTAACCCTAATCATAACCCTAAACTCGTAACTTAACCCTAATCCTTTCCCTAACCCGAACATTAACGTAACCCTAACCCTAACCCTAAACCTAACAATAATACTAACTCTAAACTCTTTTCCTAACCCTAAACCAAACCTTAACCCTAACAATACCCCTAACTTTAACTCTAACACTAACTTTAACCCTAACCCTAACCCTAAACCTAAACCTAATCCTAACCTTAACATAACCTGAAATATACCTTAAATCTAACCTTAATCTTAACAGAAAATTATAACCCTAACCCTAAAACTAACCTTAACCCTAACATTAACCCTAACACTAACCGTAACCATAACCTTAAACCCTAACCCTAAACCTAACACTAACCCTAACCCTAACCTTAACACTAATCTAAACTTAACCTTAAACGTAACCTTAAACTTATTCTCACCCTAATTATAACCCTAATACTAATCCTAACACTAACCTCATACGCTAACACTAACCCTAAACATGACTGTAACCGTAACCCAAACCATAAACACAAACCTAACCCTAACTGTAACTCTAACCCTAAGCCTAATCCTAACACCAAACCTAACCCTAAACCCTAAAACTAACCCTAACCGTAATTTAACTCTAAAATTAACTCTATTCCTAACCCTTACAGTAAATCTAACCAAAACCTTAAACATAAATCTAGCACTAACCCTAACCAACATCCTAAACCTAAATTTAAAGCTATTCCTAACCCTAATTTTAACCCAAACCCAAAATTTACATTAAGAATAACCCGAACTCTGAACTCATACCGTAATCCTAACCGAAACCTAATGCTTACCTTAACCCTAACACCTACACTAATCCTCCCCCAACTCTAACTCTAACCCTTACCCTAAACCTAACACTCAAACTAACCCTAAAACTAACCCTAAACCTAACCCCAATGGTAACTCTAACCCTTATCCTAACCTTAACCTTAGCGTAACCCTAACCCTGAACCTGACCCTAACCCTAACCCGAAAGCTAACCTTAATTTTAACTCTAAACTCTTACCGTAACCCTAAACTTAACCTTAACCATAACAATAACCCTAACCTTAACCTGAAACCTAAACCGTAATTCTAACCCTAACGTATCCATACAGTTAACGTAACCCTAACACTAAAACTAACCATAACACAAATCCTATATCTAAACTCTTATCCTAACCCTAACCCTAACATTAACCCTAATTTAAACTTAACCCTAGCCATAAACCTACACTTTTCTCACCCTAATCATAATCCAAACAATAATTTTAAGCATAATCTCATAACAGAACTGTAACCATAACCCAAACAATAACGCTAAAGGTTAACCAACCCTAACAAAAACCCTAATCCTCAGTCTAACAACAACCTAAACCTACCCTAACCCTAACCCTAACACTAAACCTAAACGTAAACCTAACCCTAACCAAAACACTGACCATAACCCTAACCGTAACCCTAAACACTAACCCTAACCCTAACCCTAACCCTTAATCCTAACAGAAATCTTCACCCTAACCCTAAACATAAACCTAAACTTATCCCTTACAGTAACGTTTACCCTAACCCTAAATTTAAGCCTAACCCTAAACATAACTCTAACCCTAACCACTAACCCTAAACCTAACGCTGAACCTAACCATAATCCTAAACCTCAACTCTAACCCGAACCCTAACCCTAACCCTACTATTACCCTAATACTAAACTTAACTCTACAGCAAACCTAACCTTAACCGTAACCCTGACCCTAAGTCTAAAGCTAACACTAAATACTAATGCGAACGCTAACCTTAAACCCTAAACGTAACTCTAACCCTAAAACTAACCATAATCCTAATCCTAACCTTAACATAATCCGAAAAATAACGCTAAACCTAACCATAATCCTAACTCTAAAGACTTACCCTACCCCTAAACATAACATTAACTCTAAAAGTAACCCTCACCCTAACCATAAACCTAAACCTAACCCTAACACTAACAG
>NW_011889565.1:73619-75487 GCF_000151845.1 Pteropus vampyrus | reverse complement strand
CATCCTAAACCTAACCCTAACAATTACCCTAATGCTAACCTTAACTATAACAGGAATCCTAACTTTAATCCTAACCCTAACCCTAACCCTAAACCTAACAGTAAACCCTAATGCTAACCCTAACCTTAAACCTTAAACATAACCCTAAAAATTACCATAACATAACCCTAAACTTAGCAATAATCCTAAGCATAACCCTGAGCCTAAACCTAACCTTAATCCTACCTTAACGTAACACGAAAAATAACCCTAAACCTAACCTTAATTATAAATCTGAACTCTTACCCTAACCCTAAACCTAACCTTAACCCTAAAAGTAACCCTCAACCTAACCCTAAACCTAAACCTAAAATTAACCCTAACAGTAAAGTTAACCCTAACCCTACCCCTACCCCTACCCCTAAACCTAAACATAACCCTCACCCTTATCCTAACCATAACCCTAAACCCCAACCCTAAACCAAACCCTCACCCTGAAACCTAACTCTTACCCTAATGCTAACCTTAACTCTAACAACAACCCTAACCCTAAATCTAACCATATCCCTAAAACTAAACTTAATGTAATACTAATGCTAACCCTAACTGTAACATTAATCCTAACTATAAACTCTTAACCTAACCCTAACCTTAACCCTAGCCCTAACACTAAACCCTAACCTTAACGCTAACTCTAAAGCCTAACCATAAACCTAATCCTTCACCTAACCTAACCCTAAACCTAACCTTAATCTTAACACTAATCCTAACTCTATACTCTTGCCCTAAACCTAACCCTAACCATAACCCTCACATTAGCCTAACCCTAACCCTAACCCTAACTTTAACACTAACCCTTACCCTAACCTTAAACCCTAACCCTAACACAAACCATTACCCTACCCTAACTGTAAACTTAACTCTAACCTTAATGCTAAACCTAACGCTAATCCTAACCCTAACCCACCCTGAACATAATCTGAAACCTTACCCGATCCTAAATTTAATCCTAACTCGAAACTCTTACTCTAACCCTAAACCTAAACTTAACCCTAATAGTAACCCAAACCCTAACCCCCAAACTAAACCCTAACCCTCACCCTAACTCTAACCCTAACCTTAACGTAACTCTTCTCCTAACACTAAACTTAACACAAATCCTATCTCTAAACTCTTACCCTAATCCTAACGCTAAATTTAACACTAATCTAAAGTTAACCATAACCATATCCCTAAACATATTCTCATCCTAATCATAACCCTAACACTAATCCTAAGTCTAACTTCATACCCTAAAACTAACCCTAAACATAATAGTAACCCTAACTCACACCTAAACCCTAAACCTAACCCACCATAACCCTAACTCTAATCCACAGCCGATAAAACCTAAAACTACACCTAAAATTAACCCTAACTCTAGCCCTAATGCTAACCATAGCCCTAAACAAAAACCCTAAACACTAACCCTAACCCTAACCTTCGCCCTCACCCTAACACTAACACTAACCCTAACTCAACCCTAATCCTAACCCTAACGATAAACATTAACCCTAATCCGAACCCTAACCCTAACTCTAAACCAAACCATAAACCTAACCCTACCATAACCATAAAACTAAACCCAAACTCTAACCCTTACTCTTACCCTAACTCTAACTTAACGTAACCCTAATCCTAACCCTAAACCTAAATTTAATCCTAACCCTAAATCTAACCCTAACCTAACTCGAACCGTAAACCTATACCTAACCTTAACGTAACCCGAAACCCAACACAAAACTTAACCTTAATCCTAACTCTAAACTCTTACCCTAACCCAGATCCTAATCTTAACCCTAACAGTACCCCTAAATGTAATGCTAACCCTAACTTTAACACTAACATAA
>NW_011889565.1:67386-72404 GCF_000151845.1 Pteropus vampyrus | reverse complement strand
CTAACTCGAACCGTAAACCTATACCTAACCTTAACGTAACCCGAAACCCAACACAAAACTTAACCTTAATCCTAACTCTAAACTCTTACCCTAACCCAGATCCTAATCTTAACCCTAACAGTACCCCTAAATGTAATGCTAACCCTAACTTTAACACTAACATAATTCTGAACCTAACCCTAACAAGAAACCCTAACACTAACCAAAACCTTAAACTCTAGCCCAGACCGTAACTATTCCAATAACCTAACCCTAAATTTAACCCTGTTACATTAATCCTAACATTAACCCTAATCCTAACTTTAACATAAACCGAACCTAACCTTAAACCTAACCTTAATCCTAATTCTATAATCTTATACTAACCCTAAACCTAACCTTAATCCTAAGATTAACACTAAGCCTAACCCTAACCCTAAACCCTAAATATAACCCTAACCCTAACCTTAAAGTAACTCTAACTCTAACCCTAACCCCAACACTAATACTAACTCTAAAACCTTTCGCTAACCCTAACCCTAACCTTAACCCTAAAATTAACCCGAATCCTAACCCTAACTCTAACCCTAACCTAAAAGGAAACTATAACCCTAACACTAACCCTAAATCCTAAATCTAAACCTAAACCTTACTATAACCCAACCATAGCCCTAACCCTAAACCGAACCCTAACCATAAACCTAACCATAACCATAACCCTAACAGTAACCCTAAACAATAAATCTAACCCTTAACCTTACTCTAATCCTACCTCTAACAATACCGCTAAGCCCGAACACTAACCTTAACCCTTACCCTAACCCTTACCCTTACCCTTACCTTAACATAATCCTAACTCTATCCCTAACCCTACAATTAATCCTAACTCCAAAATCTTACCCTAATACTAACCCTAATATTAACCCAAACCCGAACCACAAACCTAAACCTAATTTTAATGATAACTTTAATCCTAAACCTAACCCTAAATATAAACTCTAAACATAACCCTAACACTTACCCAAAACCTAACCCTAACCATAAACCTCACCCTCAATCTAAACCTAACACTTATCCTAACCCAAACATTGACACTATTTCTAACTCTAAATTCTTACAAAATCCTAACAATAAACTTAATCCTAACATGAAACCTAACCCTAACCATAACCCTAAATCTAACCTTTACCATAACACTAACTCTAACCCTAAACACTAACCCAAACCCTAACCCTTACCCTAACCCTAACAATAATCCTAAAACCCAACCCTAACCCTAACTGTTACCCTAACCCTAACCCTAAACATAACCCTAACCCTAACCCTAATCTTAACCTTAACATAACCCTTACCCTAACCCTAACAATAACCCTAAAACCCAACCCTAACCCTAACTGTTACCCTAACCCTAACCCTAAACATAACCCTAACCCTAACCCTAATCTTAACCTTAACATAACCCATAACCTATCCCTAAACCTAACCTTAATCCTAACTCAAACTCTTACCCTAACCATAAGCCTAACATTAACAGAAACAGTAACCCTAAGCCTAAACCTAATCCTTACCCTAACCCTAACCTTAAGGTAACTCTAAACCTAACACTCACCCTAACAATAATCCTAACTCTAAACTCTTACCCTAACCGTAATCCATCCTTAATCCTAACAGTACTCCTAACCGTAATCCTAACCCTAACTTTAACTCTAACACTAACCCTAAACCTAACCCTAAAAATAAACCCTAACACTAACCCTAACACTAATCCTAAATCTAACCTCTTACCGTGACACTAACCCTAAACATAACTCTGAACCTAAACCAAACCATAACTCTAAACCCAACCTAACTCTATCTCTAACCCTAACCCTAACCCTAACCCTAACTCTAACCCTAACACTAATCTTAAAACTAACCTCTTATGCTAAACCTAAAAATAACCTTAACCCTAAATTTAATCTAACAGTAACCCTAAACTTAACCATGGACAAAAACATAACTCTAAGCCTAATTTAACTCTAAAGCTAACTCCAACAGTAATCGTAACCCGAAGTCTACCCCAAACCATAAACATAACGCTAACACTTACCCTAACCCATATCCTAAACCTAATCTAAAGCTAATCCTAACCCTAATTCTAACCCTAACCCTAAATTTTACACTAAGTATAACCCTAACACTACACCCTTACCCTAAACCTAACGCTAATATTAACCCTAATAGTAACCCTAAACCTCCTAACCTTAACCGTTACCCTATCCCTAAACCTAATCTTAACCCTAACCTTAAAACTAAACCTAAAGCTAGCCGTAAACCTGAACCCTTACCCTAACCCTAACCCTTACCATGACCTAACTTTAAACCTAAAGCTAAACCTAACACTAACCTAATCCTAACCCTAAACCTAACCCTAACCTTAATGTAACCCTAGCCATAATCCTAACACTAATCCTAACTCTAACCTCTTACCCTACCCTAATCCTAACCTTAACTCTAAATTTTACACTAACAATAATCATAACTTAAACCTTTACCCCCAAACTAACCCTAACTCTAATTTAACGCTAAAACTAACTCTAACCCTAAACCTAAAACTAAATCTAAAACAAACCTAAATGTAACTCTAACACTAACACTAACCCAGATCCTAACCGTAAATCTAAAGCTAATCCTAACCCTAAATCTAACCCTAACCCTATATTTTACACTAAGATTAACCCTAACCCTAATCTCAAATGCTAACGCTAAGGCTAACCCTAACACTAACCTTACCCTAAACCCTAGTTCAAACCCTAATTCTAACCATAACCCTAACCCTAAACCCTAACGCTAACACTAACCCTTACCCTAACCCTAACGTTAACCTAAACGTAACCCTAACGCTAACACAAACCCTAACGCTAATCAAAATCTAAACTCTTACCCGAACCCTAAATGTCACCTTAACTGTAAAGTAAACTTAACCTTAACCGTAACCCTAAACTAAAGCTAATTGAATTCCTAACCCTAACACTAATCCTAAGTCTAACCTGTTACCCTATCCCTAACCCAAAACATAACTGTAACCCTAACCTAAACCATAATGCTATTCCTAACCCTAAACCTAACAATAACCTTAACCTTAACCCTAACCTTAAACCTAACACAACTTTAACCATTAACCCAAAACCTAACCCTAACCCTAAAAATAACCCTAACCCTAACACTAACCCTAAACTTAATTCTAGCCTAAACGTAACCCAAACCCTAACCCTAAACCTAACCATGAGCCTAACCCTAACCTTAACGCAACCCTATCTCTAACCCTAACTATTTCCATAACCTAACCCTAAACTTAACCCTAAAACTAAACATAACCCTAACCCACCCTAACCCTAATACTGACCTTAACATAACCCTAACCTATCTCTATGCCTAACCTTAATCCTAACTCTAAACTCTTACCCTAACTCTAAAACTAACCTTAACCCTAACAGTAACCCTAATGCTAACCCTAAACCTAACACTAAAACCTAAACCTAATGCTAACCCTAACCATAACCTTAACGTAATCTTAACTCTAACACTAACCCTATCACAAATCCTATCTCTAAACTCTTACCCTACTCCTAACCCTAACCTTAACCTTAATCTAAGCTTAACCCTAACCATAACCCTAAACTTATTCTCACCCAATTATAACCATAACACTAATCCAAACTCTAACCTCATACCCTAACCCTAACATTAAACATAACTGTAACCGTAACCCAAACCATAAAGCTTAACCTTACCCTAACCGTAACTCCAACCCAAACACTAAGCCTAACACCAAATCAAAACCTAAACCTAAACCTAACCTTAAACCTAACCTTAACTTATCCCTAACACTAACCATAAAACTAACATAAATCCTAACTCTAAACTCTTACCATACTGCCAACAGTAATCTGAACCAACACAATAACCTTAACCATAACCCTAACAATAACACTAACACTAACCCTAACCTAACCCTAAACCATAAACCTAACCCTAACCCTAACTCTCACCCTAACCTAACTGTAAACATAACCCTAACTCTAACCCTAACCCTAACACTATCTTAAAGTAACCCTAACCCTAACCTTAAGCAAGATTCTAACCTTAAATCTAAAGTTAATCCTAACCGTAATTCTCACCCTAATCCTAAATTTTACACTAAGAATAAAACTAACCCTAAACCCATACCCTAACACTAACACTAAACCTAATGCAAACCTTAATCAGAAATGTAATCCTAACCCTAAATCTAACCCTAACTCTTCCCCTAACCCTAACACTAACAGTAAACCCTAACCCCAGCCCTAACCCTAACCCTAATCTTAACGTGTCTCTAACCATAACACTAACGCTAACATTAATCCTAACTCTAAACTCTTACCCTAACACAAAACTTAATCTTAACCCTAACGGACACCCTAATCCTAACCCTAACCCTAACACTAAATCTAACAATAAGCCCTAACCATAACCCTATCCCTAACTCTAACTGTAACCTTAACGTCACCCTAACCCTAACTCTAACCTTCCACTGTAACCCTAACGCTAAACATAACTGTAACCCTAACACAAACCATAACGCTAAACCTAACCCTAAACCTAACCCCAAACTTAAACTCAAATCCTCACCCGAACCCTTGCCCTAACATAACCCTAAGCCTAACCCAAACCCTAAACCTAATTCTAATCATAACCATAACCATAACCCTAACACTAACCTTAATGTAACCCTGAAACTACCCTAACCTTAACACTAAACCCTAAACCTAACACTAGCACTAATGATAATCATAACCCTAAACCCTAAACCTAACTCTAACTATTCCCCTATGCTAATCCTAAACCTGACCCTAACCCTAACACTAATCCTTACTCTAACCTCTTAGACTAACTCTAAACCTATTCCTAACCCTAAATTTTATACTAACAATTACCCTAGACCTGAGCCCTGACCCCAAACCTATCCCTAATCATAATTTAACTCTAAAACTAACTCTAACCATAATTCGAACTCTAAA
>NW_011889565.1:57028-65591 GCF_000151845.1 Pteropus vampyrus | reverse complement strand
GTAACCCAAACCCTAAGTCTAACGCTAAAACTAATCCTACCTCTAACCTCTTACTCCAACCTTAATTCTAATCCTAAACCTAAATTTTACATTAAAAATAACCCTCATCCTAACCCCATATCTATATACTAACCCTTAAACTAACGCTAATCTTAAACTTAACAGTAACCCTACTCGAAGCCTAAACCTAACCCTAACACTAACTCTAAACCTTAACCCTAATCCTAATCCTAAACCTAACACTAACCCTATCCCTAACCCAATCCAACCGCTAACCCTAATCCTAACCCTAACCTTAAGACAAAACCTATTACGAACTTAACCCTAAGTAAATCCCTGACCCTAACAATAATCCTAACTCTTAACCCTTACCCTAACAGTAACCTCAACAATAACCCTAATCTAATCCTAACTCTAGCATCATATCCTAACAAAATCCTAAACATAACTGTAACCCTAAACCAAAACATAACGCTAAGACTAAACCTAATGCTAACCCAACCCTAACCCTAACCTTAATCCTAAATATAAGCCTAACACAAACCCCAACCATAAACCCTAAATCTAAACCTAACCCTCACCATAACCCTAAATTTTACATTAAAAATAACCAAAATCTAACCGCTGACCCTAAACCTAACTTTAACCATAATTTAACTCTAAAACTAACTCTAACTCTGTCTCTAATACTAAATCAAACCAAAACCTTAAACGTAACCCTAACCCAGATCCTAACCCTAAATCTAAAGCTAATCCTAACCCTAATTCTAACCCTAACCCTAAATTTAAACTAAGAAATCCCCGAACTCTAAATCCATACCCTAACCCAAACCCTAACCTAATGCTAAGCTTAACCATAACAATAACGAAACCCTAAACCTAACCCCAAACCCTAAACCTAAAAGTAAATCCTTACGCTAACTCTAACCTTAAAACCTAACCCTAACCCTAACCCTAACCTTAACATGTACCTAACCCTAACACTAACGCTAACACTAATCCTAACTCTAAACTCTTACACTAAACCTAAACCTACACTTAACCCTAAAAATAACCTAACCCTAACCATAAACCTAAACATAACACAAAGCCCTAACCATATCCCTAACCGTAACTCTAACACTAACACTAAACCTAATTGTAACCCTAACTTAAACCATAACGCAAAACCTAACCCTAACCCTAAACCTAAACCTAAAATCTAATCCTCACCCTGATCCTTACCCTACCTTAATCCTAGGAGAAACTCTAACCCGAAACCTATCCCTAACCCTAACCATTACCATAACTTTACCCTAACATTACCGAACCCTAACCCTAAACCTAACCTTAACAATAACCCCTAATCCTAACACTAACCCTAACCCTAACCCCGACCCTAACACTAACCCTAAACCCAAACCCTAACCCTAAACATAACTGTAACCCTAACTCAACCATAACGATAAAACGAACCCTAACTCTAACCCTAACCCTAACCCTAAACCTGAACCTGAACCTAACACCAAACCTAACACTAAACCCTAACACTAATCCTAACTCCAAACTATGACCCTAACCCTAACCCCAACTGTAACCCTAACCCTAACCCTAAACCTGAACCTAACACCAAACCTAACACTAAACTCTAACCCTAACTCTCACCCTATCCCTTACCCTAACCTAACCCTAAACATAACCCTAAGCCTAACCCTAACCCTATCTTTAACTCTACCTATAAAACCTAATCATAACCCTAACCGTAACCCTAACCCTAACCCTAATCTTAACCTGACCCTAACCCTAACCCTAACACTAACACTAATCCTAACTCTACATTCTTATCGTAACACTAAACCGAACCTTAACACTAACCTAAACTTAACCCTAACAATAACCCTAAAGATATCCTAACCCTAATCCAAACCCTAACACTAATCCTAAATCTAACCTCATACCCTAACACTACCCATAAACATAACTGTAACCTAACACAAACCTTAACGCTAAATCTAACCCTAACCCTAACCCTAACTCTTAATGTAAACCTAACCCTAACCCTCACCCTAACACTAATCCTAACTATAAACTCTTAAACTAACCGTAAACCAAATCTTAACTGTAACAGTAAAACTAATCCTAACCATAAAACAAACACTAACCCTAACCCTAACACTAAACCCTAATGCTAAACCTAACCCTATACGTAACCCTAACACTAACACGAACCCTAACTCTAAATTCTTACCCTAAACCTAACCCTAAAGTTAAAATTAACAGTAACCCTAACACGAACTCTAACCCTCATCCTAAGACCTAGCCCTAACCCTAACCTTAAGCTTAACGTAAACCTAATCCAAACCCTAACCCTAACCCTAACCTTAACGTGACCCTAACTCTAACCCTAACCCTAACACTAATCCTAACTCTAAACTCTTACCCTAACACTAAACCTAACCTTAACCCTAACAGAAACGTTAACCCTAACCCTAACAGTAACCCTAACCCTAAATCCTAACAATTAACAGTAACCCTAACACGAACTCTAACCCTCATCCTAAGACCTAGCCCTAACCCTAACCTTAAGCTTAACGTAAACCTAATCCAAACCCTAACCCTAACCCTAACCTTAACGTGACCCTAACTCTAACCCTAACCCTAACACTAATCCTAACTATAACTTCTTACCCTAATCCTAATCCTAACCATATCACTAAATTTTACACTAATAATAACCCTAACCTTAACCCCTGTCTCAAACCTAACCCTAATTTAAATCTGAAGATACCTCTAAGCCTAACCCTAACCCTAACTCTAATCCTAACCCTAACCCCAACCTTAAGGTAACCCTAACACTAACCCTAACCCTGAAACATATCGTGTCTCTAAACTCTTACCCAAACCCTATCCCTAACCTTAAACCTAATCTAAAGTTAACTCTAACCATAACCCTCAATTAATTCTAAACCTAATCCTAACGCTAACACTAAAGCTAAATCTAACCCTAAACCTAAACATAACTGTAACCCTAACACAAACCATAATGATAAACCTAACCTTAACATTAACCCTAAAACTGACCCTAAGCCTAACACTAACTTTAACCCTAAACCCTAAACCAAAACCCAAACCTAAACCTAACACTAAATTTTACACTAACAATAACCCTAACCTTAACCACGGAACCTAAGATAAACCTAACCTTAACATTAACCCTAAAACTGACCCTAAGCCTAACACTAACTTTAACCCTAAACCCTAAACCAAAACCCAAACCTAAACCTAACACTAAATTTTACACTAACAATAACCCTAACCTTAACCACGGAACCTAAATCTAACCTAAATCCAAATTTAACTCTAAAACTAACTCTAAACCTAAACCGAATCCTAAAGCTAATCGAACCTTAAATGTAACCGGAACACTAACCCTAACCCAAATCCTAACCCCAAATCTAAAGCTAACCCTAACTTTCCATTCTAACCCTAACCCTAAATTTAGACTAAAAATAACCCAAATCTAAACCCATTCCCTAAACATACACCTAAACCTAATGCTAAAATTAACCCTAACAGTAACCTTAACCATAACCCTAATCTTAACCCAATTGCTAACAGTAACCATAACCCTCACTCTAACCATAACCCTAACACTAATCCTAACTCTAAACACTTATCATAACCCTAACCCTAACCTTGACCCTAACCTAAAGTTAACCCTCACCGTAAACCTAAACTAATCTTTACCCTAAACCTAAACCTAACCCTCACCATAAATCTAGCCATACCATAACCATAACCCTAACCTTAAAGTAACTCTAACCTAACCATATCTCTAACACTAATCCTAACTCTAATCTCTTACCCGAACCTTAACACTAACCCTAACTCTAAATTTTACACTAAGAGTAGTCCTAAACCTAACCCTATAACCTAACACTAACCCTAACACTAATATTATCTCTAAACCATTACCCTAATCCTAACCTAACGATGACACTAACAGTAAACCTAAACCTAACCCTGACCCTAACACTAATCCTAACCCTAACCCTAAACCTAACCTTAAAATAACCCTAAACCTAACCCTAACACTAATCCTAACTCTAAACACATACTCTAACCCTAAACCTAGGCTTAACCCTAACAGTAACCTAAACCTAACCTTGCTTAACCCTAATCCTAACCCTAAACCCTAACCCTTACCCCAATCTTAAGGAAACCCAAAGCCTCACACTAACCCTAACACTAATCCTAACTCTAAAATCTTACCTAACCCTAATGGTGACCTTAACCTTAACCTAAACTTAACCCAAACTGTAATCATAAACTAATCTTAAACCTGATCTTACCCTAACACTAATCACAATCTAACTACTTACCCTAAACCTAACCCTAAACATAAGAGTACCCCTAAACCAAACCATAACGCTAAAACTAACCCCAACCCTAACCTTAATTCTAACCGTAAGCCTAACACTAATCCTAACTCTAAACCTAACCCTAAACATACCCTAAACCATAAACCTAAACCTAACCCTAAGCCTAACCCTAACGCTAACACTAACCTTAACGTGATCCTAATCCTAAACATAAACCTAACACTAATTCTAACTCTAAACTCTTATCCTATCTTAATCTTAACAGTAAACTTCACGCTAAACCTAACCATAAACCCTAACCCTTACCCTAATCTAAGCCTAAACCTAACCGTAATCCTAACACTAACCCTAACCATAACACTAATCCTATCCTAAACTCTTACCATAACCCTAACCCTAATCCTATAACTAAACCTAACCCTAATCCTAACACTAACTCTAACACTAACCCTTACCCTAACTTAAACTTAACCTTAACTGTAACCATAACCCTAAATTTACTTGTAATCCTAACCAAAAGCTAAGAGTAATCCTAACCTTAACCCTAACACTAACCCTAACCCTAACATTAATCCTAACTTTAAACGCATGCCCTAAAACTAAACCTAAATTTAACCCTAAACCGAAACCCTAACCCTAACCCTACCCCTTACCCTAACATAACCCTAATCTTAACTCTAACCCTAACCGTAACCCTATCCCTAACCCTAACCCTAACCTTAACATAACCCTAACCCTAACCCTAACCCTAACTCTAATCCTAACTTTAAACACTTACCCTAAACCTAAACTTAAAGTTAACCCTAACAGTAACCCTAACTCTAACCCTAACACTTATCTAACTTAAACCTAACCTTAACCCTAAACTAATCCTAACCATAATCATAATCCTAACACCAATCTTATCTCTACTCTAATACCCTAATCTTAACCCTCAATGTATCCCTAAACCAAAACATAACGCGAAAGTTAACCCTAACCCTAACCCTAATTCTAACCCTAAGCCTGAAACCAGCCATATCACTGAACCCTAAACCTAACTCTAACCCAAAACCTAACACTAAATTATACACTAATAATAGCCCTTACGTTAACTCCTGACCCTAAACCTAAACCTAACCCTAACACTGATCCTAATCCTAAACTCTTACCCTAACTCTAAACCTAAACTTAACCCTAACAGTAACCCTATCCGTAACCCTAACGTCAATCTTAAAGTAACCCTAAACCAAACCCTAAACCTAACACTAAACTTAACTCTAAACTCTTAACCTAAACCTAACCCTAACCCTAACCCTAACCATAACCTAAACTTAACCATAATCGTAATCCTAAACTAATCCTAACGCTAATCGTAACAATAACACTACGCCTAAATCTAACCTTGGACCCTAACCCTAACCATAAAGATAACTGTAAAATGAATCCAAAGCATAACCCTAACGCTAACACTAAACCTAACCCTAAACCCTAACCCTAAACCTAACCCTAACGCTAACACTAAATTTTGCACTAACAAAACCCTAATCTTAACCCTTTACCCCAAACCTAACCCTATCCCTAATTTAACTCTAAAACCAACCCTAACCCTAATCCTAACCTTAACTTTAACCATACCTTAATGTAATCTTAACCCTAACCCTAACACTAACACTAATCCTAACTCGAAACGCTTATCCTAAACCTAAACATAACCTTAACCCTAACAGTAACCCTATCCTAACCCTAACCTGAACCCTAACTCTAACCTTAACGTAACCTTAACCCTAACCCTAAGCCAAACACTAATGTTAACTCTAAATTCTTACCCTAAATCCACACTTAATTAACCATAACAGTAACTCTAACCCTAACCCTAACCTTAACCCTAAAATAAACATAAAACTAACCTTAACCCTAAACTAATCCTAAATCTAATCATAACACTAACACTAATCTTAACTTTAACCTCATACACTCACCCTAACACTAAACATAAATGTGTACCTAAACCAAATTATAACGTGAAAGCTAACCCTAAATCTAACCCTCATCCTAACCCTAAGCCTAAAACCAACCCTAACACGAAACCCTAAACCTAATCCTAACCCTAAACCTAACACTAAATTTTGCACTAACAATAACCCTTACGTTAACCCCTGATGCTAAACCTAACCCTAATTTAACTCTACAAATAACTCTAACCCTAACCCTAACGCTAAATCTAACACAAAACTTAAACGTAATCCTAACACTAACCATAACACAGATCCTAAACCTGAATCTAACGCTAAACCTAAACCTAATTCTGCCCTAACCTTAAATTTTACACTAAGAATAATCCGAACCATAACCCCATTCGCTGACCCTAACCCTAACCCTAACCCTAAACCTAACATTAATCTTAACTCTAAATTCTTACCCTAACCCTAAAACTAACCTTTACCCTACAAGTAACCCTAACCCTTACCCTAACCCTAACGCTAACAATAACCCAAACACTAACCTTATTGTAACCCTAACCGTAACACTAATGGTTATTCTAACCTCATACCCTAACCCTAACGCTAAATATAACAGTAACCCTAACCCAAACCTTAACACTAACCCTAACCCTAACCCTAACACTAATCGTAATCAAAACTCTTACCCTAAACCTGAACCTAACCTTAACCCTAACCCTAACACTAACACTAACCCTAATCCTAAATCTAACACTAAATCTAACACTAAACCTTAAATCTAATTTTAACCCTAACAGTAACGTTAACCTTAACATTAACCCTAACCCTAATCAGAAACCTAACCCTAACCCTAACACTATATCCTAACTCTAACGCTGACACGAACTTTAACTTATCCCTAACCTTAACCCTAACCCTCACCCTAACCTTAACCTCATCCTAACCCTCACTCTAACCTTAACACTAATCCTACCTCTGAACTCTTACCCTAAAACTAACCTTAAACTTACTCATAACCTAAAGTTACCCCTAACCGTAACCCTAAACTGATTTAAACCCTAATCCTAACCTAACATTAATTCTAACTCTAACCTCACACCGTAACACTAACCCTAAATATAATTGTAAACCTAACCCAAACCATAACGCTAAACCTAACCTTAAACCTAACCCTAACCCTACCTAACCGTAACCCTAACCATAATGCTAACCATAACACTACTCCTAACTCTAACCTCCTAGCCTAACCCTAAAGATAATCATAACCCTAAATTTTACACTAACAATAACCCTAAGCTTAACCACTGACCCCAAACATAACACTAACCCTAATTTAACTCTAAAGCTAACTCTAACACGAACCCTAAGTGTAAATGTAACCCAAACCTTAAATGTAAACCTAACACTAAACCTAACCCAGAACCTAACTCTAAATCTAAAGCTAATCCTAAACCTAATTCTACCCCGTACCCTAAATTTTAAACGGAGAATAATCCTAACTTTGATGCCATACCCTAACCCTAACCCTAAACGTAACGCTAATCTTAACCCTATAATTTAACTCTAAAGCTAACTCTAACACGAACCCTAAGTGTAAATGTAACCCAAACCTTAAATGTAAACCTAACACTAAACCTAACCCAGAACCTAACTCTAAATCTAAAGCTAATCCTAAACCTAATTCTACCCCGTACCCTAAATTTTAAACGGAGAATAATCCTAACTTTGATGCCATACCCTAACCCTAACCCTAAACGTAACGCTAATCTTAACCCTAACTGTAATCCAAAGCCTAACCATAACCAAAACCCTAACCCTAAAGTTAAAGTAACCCTAAACCTAACCCTAACCATAACACTAAACCCTAACCCTAAACCTAACCATAAACCCTAATCCAAACCCTAACTCTAACCATAATCCTATCTCTAAACACTTAGTGTAACCCTAAATCTAAGCTTAACCATAGCAGTAACTCTAACCCTAATACTATCCTAACTCTAAACTTTTAACCTAACCCTAACCCCAAAGCTAACCCAATCCCTAATTTAACTCTAAAAGTAACCCTAAACCCTAACTAAATCCTAACCCAATCGCTAAACTTAACAGTAATCCTAACTCTAACTCTAACCCTTAACCTAACCCTAACCTTAACCCTAACCTAATCATAAACATAGTCTGAACCCTAACACTCATACTAACTCTATCGTCATATCCTAAAACTAACCCTAAACATAATTTTAACCCTAACCCGAAACATAA